>NC_058081.1:358949309-359176809 GCF_014858855.1 Bufo gargarizans | reverse complement strand
TATTGTCCTCTCAAGGGCATCTATGAGAACATATTGTATAGCAGCCTACAGCAGTCTAAACTATACCTGATCCTTTGCTCCCTGTAACATCCTAGCCAATGCACAATAATAGGAGCTAAAATTTCATTTACCCTGGGTTCAGACCTGAGCGTTCTGAAACGAGCGCTCTGTATGCGCGATTGTACCGGCGTTTACAATCGCGCATACAGAGACAAGCGAACACACATTGTCGCGCGTTCCCGCTGAAGTCTATGTACGGGAACGCGCGACAAACGCCCCAAAAAAAGCTCAAGAACTTGTTTGAGCGTCGGGCGTTTTACAGCGCGATCGTACGCGCTGTAAAACGCCCAGGTGAGAACCATTCCCATAGGGAAGCATTGGTTTCTCCTTGTTGAGCGTTTTACAGCGAGTAGGAACGTGCTGTAAAACGCTCAGGTGTGAACTTAGGGTTAGGGTAACAGATCCCAATTGGCCAAAGTTGAGTCAAATGCCCTACAAACTGATTTGTGGGGTCACATCCTCTCCCATAAATGAAGTCCTTTCACTCAGTGATCAGTTGCTTCATTCTAGGGAAAAATTACTTTTCATTCATATGTAAATGAGCAGTTAAGTGCATCGAGGGCGGGCCCGAGCCACTTTGTGCACCCTTGACCTCTTTCCATTGCCAACTCCTCCCTATTGACAGGGCCAGGCAAGGTGACCATGCAGGAACCTGGACCTGTTAATGAAGACCAGAGGACGCAGGAGGAGCAAGGGTGTACACCGTGGCTTGAGCCCATCTGCAGTGCACTTAGATGCTCATCTGCTTATGGATTAAAATAACTTTTTCTCCAGAATGAAGTGATGGATTGGCAAGTGTAAGGTATCATTACGATAAGCTAGCCCGACAAGGCATTAGTTTAGTCATTTCCTGGTGACAGATGCATTTTAAGGTTATGTTCACACAATCCATAGGCAAATCCAAAGAGGAATTTTCAGAAATCTGAAGATGAAAGTCAGAGTTCTGTGCTGAACTGATGGCAATAATAAACACACTGTGAATTTTAAAATTCAAATAGCATTCATAATTCATTATTCCATGCAACTATTTTTTCTGAAGAATGTAAATAGGTAATAAAATGCCCCATTCACATGCATTGCAAGAGGAATATCAGGGGCTTCTGTCAGGATTTAGACGTTAAGTCCTGACAAAATGGTCATTTTTTTAAATTTTTTTTATTTAATTAAAAAAGTTAAAATTTCAAAAGGGGAATATAATTTATCTTAACTTTTTTTTTTTTTTTGGGGGGGGGGGGGATTTATCAAAGCTGTTGCAAAGGAAATGTAGGGTAGTTGTTCATGGCAACCAATTAGGTTTAATTTTCCAAAGAGCGTCTGAAAAACAAAATAATGGAATCTGATTGGTTGTCATGGGCTGCTACTCTGCTTTACCTTAGTTTCAATATATCGCCCTCTAATATCTACTGTACATGCAAGTACTAAGGCAGTTATTAGGTTAAGGGCTCATGCACATGACCATATGTATTTTGTGGTCCGCAAAACGGACAAGAATAGGACATGTTCTATTTTTTATGCAGAACGGACCTGCAGACATATGGAAACGGAGTGTACACAGAGTCATTTCCTTTTTTTTGTGGACCCATTGAAGTAAATGGTACCGCATACAGACATGTTAAAAAACGGAATGGAAACGGGAAAAAAAATACGTTTGTGTGCATGAGCCCTGAGTATGGCTTAACAACAGGCAATATCATGAGGCAGCCTTGGGGTTCTACATGGGCCATAGACTGTCTGCCAAAGGCCTTATAGGATTTTTGTGAAATAACCGATAAGATATAGAACCTAGTGACAAATAACAAATTTTCTCCAAAGTCACCTCCAAATGGGTTTTTGTCTTCTAGCCCTATAGATATACTTGCCACTGGTGTGGGATGGAAGAGGCTGCAGTGCACACATTGTGCTACTTTAACATTTTTGTCTCACAGTCACAACCCTTCAAACATGCTATAACCCTTTTACATAAAGCTACTTTCACTCCAGCGTTTTCAATTCCGCTATTGAGAACCGTCATGGGATCTTAATAGCGGAAGAAAACGCTTCAATTTTGTCCCCATTCATTGTTAATAGGGACAAAACTGAACTGAATGAAACAGAGTGCACTAAAATGAATTCCGTTTGGTTGCTCTACCATCGCGAACAGAATAATGCTGCAAGCAGCGTTTTTCTGTCTGCGATGTGGTGTGGAACAAGACGGATCCGTGCTGACACACAATGCAAGTCAGTGGGGACTGATCTGCTTTCTCTGACACAATAGAAAACGGATCCGTTCCTTATTGATGGATCCGTCATGGCTATAGAAGACATAATACAATCGGATCCGTTTATGATGGATGCATGCGGTTGCATTATTCTAAAGGAAGCGTTTTTTGCACATCCATGACGGATCCACAAAACACGCTAATGTAAAAGTAGCCTAACACTACACTCCTTTACTGATGTGAACCATCAGCCAAGCCCCCTTTTCCTGTGTGCCCCACCTTTTTACTACTGTTGCCTTGCCCCCTCAGTGGGGTGCCAGGTCTGTATATGTATATAATGTAAGTCCCGGCATCCAAATACAATTAGGGCAGCTCTCCAGTAGAGTCTTGGAGGCTTGCCCATCACTGGGAGATTTGCCAACTCTTTCAGAAATTTTCGTGGCCTACCCTTTTTCCAATAGCCCCTTGGGCGTTACAGGGGAGTTGACAAGTATGAATTTAGAACCTCAGCGCATCAGATGATCCGCTGATCTATTCTGACCCTGTACTGAATGATTGAAATCCAGAAATAAAGGACTGACCACATCTGAATGAGATGAACCTTGTACTTAGCACTTGGACTCCTTACTTCAGGATATTCAGCAGGGCTTCTCAGAGGAACCTCTGTAGACTACAAGTAGCTAAAGGATTGCAATCAAGTCCTCAAGATAAATCATCCTCATCCGAGGAGCCATTTCAAGTTCAGAGCCAAATCATTTTAGGTTCATCACTCAACAGCTCACAAAGAAGAAGTAAAAAGAGCCAATACTGCACAATAATAGCAATTCATTCCGGCAGAAAATGGTGTTGTAGATCTGGAATGTGGAATTCAGATTTGCTGAATGAAAAGCTAAGATGATGAGTAATAAGGTGTTCATAGAAAGCGTCACGATAAGTCCTTATGAGAGGGTTATTTAGCAGGGAAAAAGCCATAACCATATATATAGTTTCACAGCACAATAGCAAAATGGAAATAAAACAAAAAACATAAGGTTGTGCGGAGATCAGAAGTTAAAAATAAACAAAAAGTCTGATGTCTGGGTGACAGTTCACATACCCAAAGTGACCGATAGGTATGCAACATAGAAGACCATGTAGGAGCAAACTGCAATGTGACATCTCACCATTCATGATGCTTAGTGGCCTCTAACAGCCCCTAGTGTCTACGTTGAATTCTTCTGCTGGGCATCTGCCATTTCATTAACCAACGTTTGCATGTCTTATAATTACTTTTGACAAATGCTTCACTTCCCCAATGTCTAATTTGTATCTGCAGGGATTACATGAAAGACAACTGTCTTTAAGGAAGGCATTTACTTACAAGATGCAAACGAGTAGCGCTGACCCACAGCAATTATTTCAGCGTTTACTCTAATGACTGCAAATCAAAACTCAAATCAGTTAAAACTCGGAAGAGATTTTGTAGACTATTTCATGTGATAAATATTTCTTACTTTATCTTAATCCATAAGTTTCTATGAAACTTTATACTGTATATATTGGCCCTAGAGAATTCTGAAATTCAACCCAAATTTTTCAAAAATTCGAATTCCGCCCACTTGAATCTGATTGACAGTATTTTTTTCCATATGAATCAGCAGCTGGTAGGAGGGAAAGCCGGGAGCTCATGAATATGGCAACTCGGCATGCACTGGAGCTGTTCAATACAAGATTTTGGCTGGATGAATTAACCCTTAAAAGACCCTGAGATTTTCCATTTTTGCGTTTTCGTTTTTTAACTCCCCGCTTTCCCATAGTCCTAACTTTTTTTTTCCAATTCACATAGCCTTATGAGAACTTATTTTTTGCGGGACAAGTTTTACTTTCCATTGGCACCATTTTTGGTTGCTTACCATGTAGTGGAAAGCGGAAAAAAAATCCAAATGGGGTAGAATTGGGAAAAATTGCAATTCTGACAAAGTTTTTTTTTTTTTTTTTTTTTTTACATCGTACACTATGCAGTAAAATTGACCTGTTATCCTTATTCTCCAGGTCAGTACGGTTACAACGATACCACACTTGTATAATTTTTCTTGCGTTTTAATACAGATTTTTTTTTTAAACCTTTGAGAAATAAATTAAATTATCACCATATTCTGACCCCTATAACTTTTTTATAGTTATGTATCATTTTTTGCGGGACGATCTGTACTTCTCAGTGATACCAATTTGAAGTGTATGTAACTTTTTGATTACTTTTTATAAAAAAATTATTGGGGAGTTGAAGTGACAAACAATGGCGAATTGGCAGTTTTTATTTTTTTCCCGTTATGCCATTAATATTGTTATATTTTACTTGTATGGACATTTCCACACGTGGCGATTCTTATGCTGTTAAATTTTTTTATTGGTTAAGTATTTTTATTTTAAGTAAAGGGGAGTGATTTGATTTTTTATATATATTTTTTTAAAATATTTGTAAACTTTTTTTTTACTTTTTTAAAAACTTTTTTTAAGTCCCCTTTGTTGACAATAACTGGCAATAATTAGATTGTCCATTGTGTTCATTGATGGCTATATAGCCATCATTGAGCACTTTATTTGCAATATAACAATACAATAGTATTAGTGGCCTGTATTGGTATATTCCTGAATTTAAGACTTCAAAGCCTGCTTGAGGCTTAGGGCTATTTAAGCAATGTAACTGGTTCCCCGATCTCAGCCGGGGAACGCTGTTACCGAAGTGCGCGGCTTCCTCATCCGGACTGCTCAGATGGCGTGTTCACATTTGACCACGGCATCTAAAGGGGAAAATGTATGCGATCAGCCTTATGCCGGTCCTGAAGCGTTAAAGAAAGTGATCCAGCATTTTGCAAAGTGGATCTGTCACTTGAATGGGTCCGCAATCCGGAAAGTGCATTGTGGAACAGAGGCACGGACCCCCATGGAAGCACTATGGAGTGCTTCCGTGGTGTTTCTCTCTGTAATAAAATGTTTTATTTTTTTGCAGTGAGGACAGATCATGGACCCATTCAAGTTGAATGGGTCTGCATTCGTCTGTGGAAACCGCACGGATGATGCCCATGCATTGGGGACCACAAATTGTGGTCTCTAATGCACGTAACGGCTGAAACACGTTTGTGTGCATGATGCTTTAGTCAGGACACCATAAAACTGATGACAGTTTCCCTTTAAAGTCGTTAACACCAATATTGGGGATGCAGCTCTCGATATCTATGCTGGCCTTATATTGCATTGCTTTTCCTATCTTTTTTTGTATGATAAATATAATGTCACATTGGTTTGCTTTGTACATGGCCTTGATAAGGAGTTGTGGATAAGATGGAATGAGTTACCTGTTGTCTGCACATACAATGAAATGGAGGGAAGTAACATGTTCACACACAACACAAAAAAGAACTGTATTAGGTACATCAGGGAAGGTGGAATACTATAACAACACATCTTATATTGTTATACTATTCCACCCACCTTAATAGAGAATGTTTAGGTGTCGCCACTCCGTAGCCTTTGGAATCCAAGTTTCCTCCAACTTTCATTGTGTCGCACGGTTTCCTCTGCTCGATGTACTCGTTCATGGTTGACTCTAAAAGGAAGGCGAATTTTCCCTTTGATTTCCGGACGCGGGCCACTCCCTCTGCTGTTGTCTTGGTGAATACTGATGGCTCTGCTGATTTCATGTAGGTCCACATCTTTTCATAAACTGCTATTTTTGATCTCTGCCAAAAAAAAAATATATTGAAAAAAAATATTAAAGTAATATAAAAAAATAATTTAAAGGGGTTGTCTGGCTTCAGCAAATGGCATTAATCAGGTAGACAAAGTTAATACTCATAGAAGGCACTTATTAATGTATTGTCATTGTCCATATTGTATTTAATGTATATCCATCACATTATACGCTGGGGTTATGACCACTATACAGTCCAGCAACGGTGGTCGTGCTTGCACATTACAGGAAAAAGCGCCAGCCTATGCGGTCCCAGCCACAAGAAAGCCCGGTGCCTTTTTAATTAGTGTGAAAGCACAACCACTAATGCTGGACTGCAGGGTGGTCGTAACCCCTGGATACGAGCAGTGTACAATGTGATGGAAAAATGAATCCAGCCAGCAAAGGAAGAAATATGGACAATCACAGTACATTAGTAACTGCCTTGTATTAACTTTCTCTACATGACAAATGCCACTTGCTGAAGGGAGACAGCCCCTTTAATGGTAATAATTAGAGAGTAACGTTTTTATTCGATTTGGCTGCTTCGCCGAACTTTGACAAGAAATTCGATTCATTCCGAATCACTTTGTAACAAATCGCATTCCATTGTATGGAGTTGGCGCAATGACGAGGAACAGCGATCGCGCCCCCTCCCCCCCCCCCATCATTTAACCCCTCAGATGACGCCTTCAACGCTTATCACGGCATCTGAGAGTCACATTCTGGGGGTTAATCAGGGGTTAATACCAAAAAATATATACACTCACTTCATTCATTTGATCGTGGAGAGGCCATTGCGGCCACCTTGATTGAAAATGTGTCAATTCTTGCGTGCACTGATGTGTGACATCAAAGGCGCCCGCCCAGCGCGATGACATGGTGACGTCAAACGTCAGCACTCACAAGAATTGGCGCGTTTTCTTCAATCAAGATGGCCGCAACGGCCTCTCTGTGATTCAATGGATGATGTGAATGTATTTTTTTACCTCCATTTCAGGAAAAATTGATTAGTTACCACAAAGCGCCAAGAAATTGGTGGCAAATCCAATTTTTTGCTCTACACTAAATATTAATAATAATGCAAACCTCCAAATACTTGACATGAGATTCTAAAGTCAGAAAGGAGGACACTAATCCTGCCAGCCAAGAAGATCTCCGTAATGATGTCAGCAACTAACCCCTGGATACGAGCAGTGTATAATGTGATGGGAAAATTAATCCAGCCAGCAAAGGAGGCAATATGGACAATCACAATACATTAGTAAGAGCTTTGTATTAACTTTCTCTACATGATAAATGCCATTTGCTGAAGTGAGACAGCCCCTTTAAGGACCCAGCTGTATGTAGCAGGAGCATGCTCTACGGGCGAAGGGGCGGAGGGCTAGCAAGCATGAGTATAAGTTATTACTTCGATGTGAGGATCTTGGCAAAATGTTGCTCAGCACAAACTTTTCGATCCTTTTCAATAACTTTTAAATAGATACACAGGAGGGAATCTCTGGATTCAGCTTATTAATAGAGTGGAAAAATCCCACTGGGTGGGCGATAAATAACAATTCTGTCAATGGCGTGCCGTGTTATATTATTTTCTTGTAATTATTTTTTTGCTTCGTTCATATCCCCAAGGAATGAGGGGGTAATGATCTACACACGCAGAGCCACCCTTTACCTCGTGGGCCCAGATCAATACATGTGATGCATATGACAAACGTGATATATGTTTGCCTGAAGCAAGGTAAACTAAAGCTCCTTCATTAATTTGTTAAATGCATGGATACCGAAACACGGCAGCTTTACAAGTACACCGATTTTCTGTTCAGCTGCCAGAGACTTTGCTATCTCCACTTTGCAGTAAGTACTAATATGCAAGGCATAGATGTAAGACGTGTCTGAAATTTGGCTTTTGTTCAGAAACAAAAAGATTTTTTCAAAATTTCCACATTCAGATTGCCCTAACTTTCTTATTATAGCATCCACTTAAAGGGAACCTGTCACCGGGATTTTGTGTATAGAGCTGAGGACATGGGCTGCTAGATGGCCGCTAGCACATCCTCAATACCAAGTCCCCATAGCTCTGTGTGCTTTTATTGTGTAAAAAAAAGATTTGATACATATGCAAATTAACCTGAGATGAGTCCTGTCCCTGACTCATCTCAAGTACAGGACTCATCTCAGGTTAATTTGCAAATGCATCAAATCTTTTTTTTACACAATAAAAGCACACAGAGCTATGGGGACTGGATATTGCGGATGTGCTAGCAACCCATGTCCTCAGCTCTTTACACATAATCCCGGTGACAGGTTCCTTTTAATGGTACACGGCTTTTGCAGATTGAGTTGTCACTCAATTTATACTTGCTTTTGCCAAGGAAGGAATGATAAAAAAAAAAAATCTTTTTGTACAGTGCCTTGAAAAAGTATTCATACCCCTTGAACTTTTCCACATTTTTTCATGTTACACCCACAAACTTACATGTTTTTTTTTTTAGAATTTTATGTGATAGACCAACATCAAGTAGCAAGTATGTGTGAAGGGAAAAGAAAATGATACATGGTTTTCAAAAAATAAATAAATAAAAAATCTGGAAAGTGCAGTGTGCATTTGTATTCAGCCCCCCTGAGTCAATACTTTGTAGGGACAACCTTTCTCTGCAATTACAGCAGCAAATCTTGTGTATTATGTCTCTACCAGCTTTGCACATCTAGAGGCTGATATTTTTGCGCATTCTTATTTGCAAAATAGATCAATTTCAGTCAGATTGGTTGGAGAGCGTCTGTGAACAGCAATTTTCATGTCTTGCCACAGATTCTCAATGGGATTTAGGTCTGGACTGTGACTGGGCCACTCTAACACATGAATATGCTTTCATATAAGCCATTTCATTGTAGCTCTGTTTGGATGTTTAGGGTCGATGTCCTGCTGGAAGGTGAACTTCTGCCACAATCTCAAATCTTTTGCAGGAGGTATTCCTCCAGGATTGCCCTGTATTTAGCTCCATCCATCTACCCATCAACTCTGACCAGCTTCCCTGTCCCTGCTAAAGAAAAGCATCCCCACAGCATGATGCTGCCACCACCATGTTTCATGGTGGGGATGGTGTGTTCAGGGTGATGCGCAGTGTTAGTTTTCCACCATACATAACATTTGCGATTAGACCAAAAAGTTCAACTTTGGTCTCATCTGACCAGGGCACCTTCTTCCAAAGGTTTGCTGTGTCCCCTACATGGCTTGTGGCAAACTGCAAATGGGACTTCTTATGACTTGCTTTGAAAAATGGCTTTCTTCTTGCCACTCTTCCATATAGGCCGGATTTTTGGAGTACACGACTAATAGTTGTCCTGTGGACAGAGTCTCCCACCTGCGCTGTGGATCTCTACAGCTCCTCCAGAGTGACCATGGGTCTATTGGCTGTTTCTCTAATTAGTGCTCTCCTTGGCTGGGCTGTCAGTTTAGGTGGACGGCCGTGTCTTGGTAGGTTTTCAGTTGTATATGGACAAAGTCCTCACTCTGATATGATAATATCTGAGACACTTAGCCAATATATTTTGATCAAAACACATCTGAACCCGCCTACCAAGCGCCAAGGTAGTCTCAGGTCAGGCGGGTCCTACGCTAAACCTACCTAAGCCATTGGGCTTCTATGTTCAGGAGCGCAGATGCCACACATATGGTGTGCTGCTCCTAGTCACCTCCATGTGCATCAAGCAACCAATGGGAGGAGGAGCAAACACACCCATATGTACCATCTACTTTACTAAGTGCATTATTATCTTTTTTCTGTGATTTTCTTCAATAATATGGCCAGTGACATCCGCAGATTTGTATATCATACCGTGCAGGATGTTTTTATCTTAGTTTTTTTCTGTGATTTTTTTGTCTATGTAGTATTTGCTTGAGGGAGTGGCACCTTCAAGTGTGAATGCGCACCTATTTTATCTTGGGAGTAGCATTCCTCTGAACTTTTGCCCTTCCTATCCAATAGAGCGCCTTGATTAGGTGGTACATATGGCTGTGCTTGCTCCTCCTCCCATTGGTTGCTTGATGCACATGGAGGTGACTAGGAGCAGCACACCATATGTGCGGCGTCTGCGCTCCTGAACATAGAAGCCCAATGGCTTAGGTAGGTTTAGCGTAGGACTCACCTGACCTGAGACCACCTTGGCGCTTGGTAGACGGGCTTAGATGTGTTTTGTCAAAATATATTGGCTAAGTGTCTCAGATATTATCATATCAGAGTGAGGACTTTGTCCATATATAATGCTTGCATCTACTTTACTAAGTGCATTATTATCTTTTTTCTGTGATTTTCTTCAATAATATGGCCAGTGACATTCGCAGATTTGTATATCATACCGTGCAGGATGTTTTTATCTTAGTTTTTTCTGTGATTTTTTTTGTCTAGGTTTTCAGTTGTGCCATACTCCTTCCATTTTCGGATGATGGATTAAACAGTACTCCGTGACATGTTCTTAACTTGGAATTTTTTCTGTAACTTAACCCTGCTTTATACTTCTCCACAACTTTATTCCTGACCTTTCTGGTGTGTTCCTTGGCTTTTATGATGCTATTTGATCACTAATGTTCACTAACAAACCTCTGAGGCCTTCACAGAACAGCTGTAGTTATACTGAGAATACATTACACACAGGTGGAATTTATTTACTAATTAGGAGACTTCTGAGGGCAATTGGTCATACTGGATATTATTTAGAGGTATCAGAGTACAGGTGCTGAATACAAATGCCCGCCACACTTTACAGATTTTCATTTATTAAACGTTTTGAAAACCATGTATCATTTTCTTTTCACGTCTCACATACTTGCTACATTGTGTTGGTCTATCACATAAAATCCCAATAAAATACATTTAAGGGTCCATTCACACGTCCGTTTTTTCTTTCCTGATCTGTTCCGTTTTTTCAGGAACAGATCAGGACCAGATCTGGACCCATTCATTTTCAATGGGTCCTGGAAAAAATCGGACAGCACAATGTGTGCTGTCCGTTTCCGTTGTTCCGTTCCGCATGTCCGTTTAAATATAAAACATGTCCTATTCTTGTCCTGAAAAATCGGATCCTGGTACAATACAAAGTCAATGGATCCGCAAAAAACGGATGACATTCGGATGTCATTCCGTATGTCATCCGTTTTTTGCGGATTCCGTTCCTGGAAACACATAACAAATTTTTTTTATTTTTTATTTTTTCAATTTTTTTTCAAAGAAATCCAAACAACTTTATTTGATTATTGAAATGTATACATGTTTCCGTTTTTTGCGGATCCGCAAAAAACGGATGACATACGGAAACATTTTCAGGAACAACGGATCCGCAAAAAACGGACCGTTTTTCAGGATGAAAAAAAACAGGACGTGTGAATGGACACTGAGTCTGTGAGTGTAACATAAAAAAAAATTTGGAAAAGTTCAAGGGGTACTTTTTCAAGGCAGTTTTTTCAATTCACCAATCACCATAAATAAGATTTTAATTTTATTGTGCTGTGATACCAAATATATACGGTAGTTTTTTTTTTACTGGTTCATTTATTTATTTATTTTTCTATTCTATGCTTCTTTTTTACAAGGTTATTTTTTTCACTTCATATATTGCAATTTCAGATGAATTTTCTGTATAAACTATTATGTGTGTATCTGAATAAGTCTGGGGCAAATTTATTAATAATGCCCTGAATTTAGACTAGATAAGGCTAGTTTCACACTTGTGTGAATTCCAGAAGGCTGTTTCGGCAGAGTCGAGCCTCCAGGAATTCTGTGGATAAAAACTGAATTCCTGCCAGCCCTTTTAAAAATAATGGGATAAGGCGGAGATCCAGCCACATTTCGGCAAAAACTGTAGAGAATTGGCCACACACAAACCGCTGCGCACTGCCGTTTGTGTCCTGTCAAATTCCCACATTGTCTGCCGTATCTACGTGCCTCAGATCTTAAACTAGCCTAAGACAGGCAGAAAATGCACCACATTCATCATAGTGGGGCACATACATACAGTACAGTGATGCTTGAAAGTTTGTTAAATCTCACAATTTTCGATATTGCTGGATACATTTGACCTAAAACTAGTAGAAAAAGATAACCAAATCAGACACATGAGTAAACAATGTTACACTCACATGTCTGTGAGTGACTAAAGTAGGTAAACCTTTTGGATCAGCAGATTATTTGAAGGTGAAATTAGAGTAATGTGTTTTCAATTAATGGGATGAAAATCAGGTGTGAGTTGGTGACCTGTTTTATTTAAAGAACAGGGATCTATCAAATTCTGATCTTCACAAAACATGTATGTGGAAGTGTATCATGGCACGAACAAAGGAGATTTCTGAGGACCTCAGAAGAAGAGTTGTTTATGTTCATCAGGCAGGAAAAGGTTACAAAACCACCTTTAAAGAGTTTGGACTTCACCAATCCATAGCCAGACTGATTGTGTACAAATGGAGGAACTTCCAGACCATTATTACCCTCCTCAGGATTGGTCGACCAACACAGATCACCCCATGAGGTGTGTAGTAGTCCATGAGGTCACAAAGGAACCCAAGGTAACATCTAAGCAACTGAAGTCCACCATCAGAAGGACACTGAACAACAATGGTTTGATTGAAGAGAAAGCCGCTCCTCTCCAAAAAGAACATTGCAGCCTTCTAAAGTATGCTAAATATCACCTGGACAAGCGAGAAGATTATTGGAATAATGCATTGTGGATGCATGAAACCAAAATAGAACTTTTCTTATAAAATGGGAAATGTTATATTTGGAGAAAGAAAAACACTGCATTCCAGCATAAAAACCTCATCTCTTCTGTGAAACACGGTGATGGTAATATCATGGTTTGGGCCTGATTTTCTGCATCTGGGCCAGGGCGGCTTGCCATTATTAATGAATTCTACCAGCAAATTCTAAAGAAAATGTCAGGACATTTGTTCGTGAGCAGAATTTCAAGAGAATGTAGGTCAGACAGCAAGACGACTCTAAGCACAAAAGTCGTTCTACTTAAGAATGGTTAAAGACGAATGAAGTGAAAGTTTTGGAATGGCTAAGTCAAAGTCCTGACTTTAATCCAATAGAAATGTTGTGGAAGGACCTGAAGAGAGCAGTTCATGGGAGGAAACCCACCAACATAACAGAGTTGAAGCTTTCTTGTACAGAGAAATGGGCTAAATTCCACCAGGACTAATCAACAATTACCATTTAGTTGCAGTCATTGCTACACAAGGAGGTCACACCAAATGTTCACATATTTTTCCCACTCACAAAAGTGATATTGGATCATTTTTCTCAATAAATAAATAAATGACCAAGTCTAATATTTTTTTACAAATTTCTTTGATTAGTTTTATCGACTTTTAGGACTTGTGTGAAAATTTTTCACATTTTGCAACTCCTTTTTTTCTAGACATTGTATAGAAATTGAATACTTTGGTGTAGAACATGTATGCCAATTTTTGGCGCAATCTAAGACAGAATTCTGGTGCATTCTGCTTATCCTCCACCGTATGCAAAATATTTTTTGCTGGGGATAGTCGTTTGCTGCGGTCCACATGCGGTGGGGCTGCTCCCCCAATGAAAAACACGCTACAGTGTTAGGGGTTGAGCAGCTCCCCCAGATTTGCCACTATATTTCTGTGTTTTTGTCTTGTTTTATATGTAGTGTATGTGCCTTCACCTGGCATTCAAACACTCTTTGCACCTGGTAGCCTCCATTACATGGTCTGATATGGGTGTGGCTTACAGTCTGGCTTTGTTCACATTGCACTAGTTGTCCTGCTAGGCGGTTGTGTGGAAGCCTGGCTGTGAGCTGGATTACATCACCCTCAGACCTTGTTCACACCATAGGTAGCGTAGTGGTAGGACCCCTTGCCATGCTGAGAACCGTGACGTGGTGCTTGGGGCTCCGATATCTTCCTGACAGGAATATATTGGCAAAAGTCTCAGCTTTTAATATCTGCATTTATGACTAGCCAGTATAGTCAGTGGCATATCCGTGTGGTGCATTTTTTCTGTGATTTATGATTATATTTTCATCCGCACAATGCTTCGTTTTGTGTAGGATGCCTTTGTGGTGCATGTGGACCGCGCCGACATCCTCCACCGTATGCAAAATATTTTTTGCTGGGGATAGTCGTTTGCTGCGGTCCACATGCGGTGGGGCTGCTCCCCCAATGAAAAACACGCTACAGTGTTAGGGGTTGAGCAGCTCCCCCAGATTTGCCACTATATTTCTGTGTTTTTGTCTTGTTTTATATGTAGTGTATGTGCCTTCACCTGGCATTCAAACACTCTTTGCACCTGGTAACCTCCATCACACGGTCTGATATGGGTGCGGCTTACAGTCTGGCTTTGTTCACATTGCACTAGTTGTCCTGCTAGGCGGTTGTGTGGAAGCCTGGCTGTGAGCTGGATTACATCACCCTCAGACCTTGTTCACACCATAGGTAGCGTAGTGGTAGGACCCCTTGCCATGCTGAGAACCGTGACGTGGTGCTTGGGGCTCCGATATCTTCCTGACAGGAATATATTGGCAAAAGTCTCAGCTTTTAATATCTGCATTTATGACTAGCCAGTATAGTCAGTGGCATATCCGTGTGGTGCATTTTTTCTGTTATTTATGATTGCATTCTGCTTATGGTAAATCTCCTCCAGCATTTCTGACAACATCTGTATCAGGTATGTTTTCAGCAGATTTTCCTCTCTGCATGCTATATATCTAATTGTCTGCTCAACTAGAAAACAGTTAGACATTGGGGGACAATAATCATTAATGGCGTAATTTGCGCCCAAAAAATACTAAAGTTACAAATCAAAACTCGTGATTTGTTTCACCTCATATATGAAAAGGCACACACCACTTGTAAAATGTGACCTTTTAAAATGTCAACTTAACTATCCACCTATTTCTCTTGATTTGCAACATTTTAACACCAACAGCACTTAAATGCAACTTTTTTTAAACCAAAATGCGCTATTTCAGCCACCCCACTGCCAGACTACACTTGAGACTTTTGAAACATATTCACAACATTTGAAGCATATTTGCGACATTTTCACAGGTAAATTGTGAATTTTGTTTCACACTTGGGACGTTTTTATTATTGTATGCAACTTTTTGACAAAAAGTCGCATCTTTATTCCATAAATGCAACTTTTTACACAAACCACCACCACATAAGCTGGCTTAATTGTCTGCAACAACTTGAGACATTTCTTCCCATAAGAGGATGATAAATGAGGCATAATTTTTACCAGTTTGATAGCCCCCCCACTTTGACATTTGTAACTCATTTCTGGCGTGATGCATTCTTTATGGTGAAAATTGTGAAGAAAACAGTTGAAATCAAAACTCCATTGTTTTTGGTGCATTTTATGCCATAATTCTGGTGCAACATGCTTAGTAAATCTCCCCCATTATCTAATATGATGGTCTCCCACACTGCAATGTATTCCCTTTGAGCCTATTGCTAGTAAACCAGCAGAGGGTTCTAAGCAGTGACCTTGGTCACCTCCCCACTCACATTATGTATGAATCGGCAGACAAGATATGTATGGCACAGTACTCTATGTAAGGTTTTGGGAGTTGGGAAATTGACCCAGCTTTGGCTTAAGATTCATTTTATTTGCAATATGAATTGTCTATATGGCAGATGTTAATTTGGATGTACACATGCTTGATTTTTAGCTAAGACTAAATTAGGAAAGGAATATTGCAAACCACCAATGTTACATCAAAGAAAGCCCTGATCTTAAGTCTTTACTTACTTTGAAAAATTCTTTTGTTGACCCTGCATCGAGTGTCCCATAGGCAATCTCTGTTTGCTTGGCGAGATCTTCTGCGCTTTCTATCGGCGATACCATTCTCTCAACCGTTAAAAAGGCAGCCAAGTTAGCCGTGTAAGATGAAATAATAATGAGGGTAAAGAACCACCACACTCCTCCAACAATGCGACCTGAGAGAGATCTAAACACAAATGTGTTACAGAATTTAAGCTTTTATGTCTTTTTAGTTATGGTAACATTTTTGCAAGTTTACATTTTTGACATTAATAATAGATTGAGTGAAATAATGTACTTTTTAAGTTATCACAAAAATCTATATTGAAAAGACTAGAACAAAATATGACAACACTTCTTTCAATCCTTTTCCAAACCATTATAGTGTTAATACAACATAGTATTTCCTTTCTTCCTCCGACACTTCCTTATTTCCTCCTTCCTCCTTTCATTCAGTCCTCTCTTCCAGTCCTTATTGCTTTTGCTCCTGTCCACCTTCCTGTCTTCCCTGTCTTTCATCATTCATATTCTTCAATCCCCCTCTCCCTTTTCATCCTTCCTTTCCTTCCTCCTTTCTTTGCGCCTGTCTTTCCTTCCATCTTTCTTGTTCTTACTTCTTTACTTATATGCATTAGTCCTTGTATTCTGTTCCAAACTCCTAACATGTTTCTCTTCCATTTACCAAACTTATGTAGTGAATGGCAATTATAATGCACAATACAAACAAGTAATTTGTTTCTTTCTCCCACCCTTAGTTAATTTCCATGTATCCTTCCTCTTCTCATTCATTTCTCTTTCTAACCTCTTCCCAGTCCTTAGTTAATTTCCTCCTGTCCATCTTCCCCATGTCCCTTCTTCCTGTCTTTTCTGCCTTTCATAATCTTCCTTTCCCAACTACCCCTTTTCATCCTTCCTTTCTTCCCTCCTGTTCTTCCTACTTTGCTCCCTTGTCTCCTATCCTTCCTTCCTAAACTCCTATGATAGAGTCCACCCTGTCCTTAGTTTCTAACATCTTTCTCTCCCTACCGGTACTTCCTTCCTTCCCCTCTGTCCTTTCATCTTCTCCCTTCCCTTTTTACTCCCTTTCCCGTTGTCTCTAGTTCCTTCCTTTCCTCCTTCGTTCCTTTTCCAAATCTCCTGTAAAGAGTATAAACTACAAAGCAAAAGTTTCACCAAATGTGGAATATTATGGAACAAAGTAAATCTTGACCTTAGCAATTCATATTGAAATTGCTGAGTTCTTCTAATGCTGTTTTTCAGGGACTAAAGATTAGTCTATCAATTAATTCAATCAAGTATAGTTCCATATACTAACCTTGGAGATATATCACATCCTTGCTGCATGAAGGCTCCAAGGGAGAACCAAAGGCTGTTAAAAATGCCAAACTCATTCGGGGGTTGATCACTGGGTCCGTCCTTACCATCTTCAGGCTCTTCCGTATGCCATTCATAAGGGCTGAATCGGCTTACAAGAAAAAGGACTACACTTACTCCAATATAAGCGAAAACTATGCACATCCAGATCTCATAAGCCAATGGGTCCAAAAACGAAAAGACTCCAGGTTTTGATTTCTGTGGTTTTTTAATCATAATAGAAATCCCTAAGCTCATGAAAGGCTTTGAAAAATCAATGACCTCTTCTCGCACCAAGGTTATAGTCAATGGAGCTACAGCAATCTCTGCTTTCTGTAAAACAAGAGAGGAGACAAAGTGACTCATCTGAGACCCCTCTATCAGTACCAACAATTTTAAAAAGATTTTCATACTTTAAATGCTTTTCTTACCCACCTCTATGACCTCATCGGACTACAGAATCTCTTCATTAAAGTATCTGAGAGAAAACCTTCACGGTCTTGATATGGGTAGTGCACATAGTACAGTGTTTAGCTTAACTAACCCAATGGCTGCCATGATCACCATGGGAAATTAATGATGACTAGAACAACAGGTGATCACTTATTGGTTTCTCTACATACCAGTAGCCAATCATGTAATGTTAACCTGGATGACAGTACACAACCTTATCATGGTCATGCACCAACGTCATGTACTACAGTGATTGTAATGATTTCAATAGCATCAATGATAAACGTTACAAATTATGGCAAGAGATGGAAAGAGGTTTTCAGAATTAAAATGCATTGTGTAAAATTATGGCATGTGAACAGTTAAAAGGCCTCTCCATCCAGGACAACGCCTATCGATCTGACCTACAGTATTAGGGCATATCCATATCATAGATTCTCTTGTCTCTGAGGACTTTACCCTACTTTGTAGCTTTTACTGTACATCCCAGCAGTCAGACCCATCAAGTATGATGACAATTTTTATAAAATGCAGAATGATATTGCGGTGCTCGAATATGCAGGGCTGATTCCCAGGTACCCATACATCGAAAATTCCGGGGAATCGGCACACTGCATGCTTAGTCGTAGTTCACTATATCTAAGCATGCAGTGTGCCCGGGAAACATGTAGGCAATTGTATTTTAATTTGGTCCTATGTGTCCTAAGATATAATAAACTTGGAATTTTAGCAAAGTGACTATTACCTGGAATCTTGGGTTATGGCGAGTTTCATGAAATGGTTTTCCTTTGTAGAAATTGCCTTTAAAGTTAACCCTGATATACAGAACACTGTGGATCCACAGAAAACCAAACTGGACAAAATATTTTCTATCAACCTAAAAGCTATGTATGCTGTATGCTGTATATATTGATGACCTATCTTCAGGATACATCATTAATATTTGATTGACAGGGGTCTGACAGCACCATTGTTCAGCTGTTTGAAGAAGAGGTAGCGCTCAATGTGAGCGCTAATTCCTCTTCATTGCACTGCCTATTGTCTTGGAAGTCTCCATGGTGCAGTATAATTACAAATGCTTGTTCAATTCACTTGAATGGAGCGAGTACTTGTAATTACACTGCGCTGCCGAGGCAAGAGAGACGACCGGCAGTGTAATGAAGAGGAAGCAGCGGTCACATGGAGCACCACCTCCTCTTCAAACATCCCAACACCCCCGCCGATCAGATATTGATGACCTATCCTAAGGGTAGGTGATCAATATATACACCCTGCACAACCCTTTAACACATCTAGTTTCAAATATTCTGCTAAACTAGTCCTTATCTTCATATTGTAGCTCATAAAGTGTACCGTAAATGGCAGACCCACCCTCCATGACCTCCAGTTGCCCTAGTAGACAACACTTTTAAACTAAAGATAACAACAAAAATGAAAAAAGAGTTTGCTTACCCCATATACAAGTTCTCCCACCATTCCATTCCAAATTTTTGTATCTGAATCCCTTGCTCCATATTTTCCATCAGGAACAATTGCAATTTTATACTTGATACCAATATGTTTTGCAATTTCATAGGCCAGATCTACACAATATCCTTCAAACTTATCATTTCCTTCCAACAGCTCATGGTTTTTCTTGTACATTACATAAGGTGATTCCTATAATGAAAAGAAGAAAACTTAAAGGAAAAACATTCCTAACTTGCTCTTCGAAGGGCCTTCAGTGCACAACGTGTCTAGACAATGGTACAGCGAATGATTATACACTTGAAAAGCAGTAAGGTTGACGATGTAATCTCCAGTAGAAATTACAGAAATTGTGATACATTTTCAACCGTGTGACATATATAAAGGGTATTAGGACCTTTAACTGACCTTTATCCATAACCATTTTGTTCCAGTGTATTTCTACTTTTCCAAAAAAATTGTGTGCTGAGATTCCCTAATCCTTCAAAAAGTGAGAAAATGTACCCTGAAGGTTATGTTGAACTTCGTACCCACATGGGATGGGAATGGACGGAGGAAGGGTGACAAACACTCTGACATTTGTCCTGACGTGGTAGATTGGAAGGGGGGCATTATTTAGCAGCAGCAGTAGTTCCGATTTTGACCTTTGCTAGGAGGTTACTCTGTGTAGCCACTAGTGTCTACTGTAATATGTAATATCGTTTCTGTGGGTAAGGAATTAAATAAAGGTTGAAATACCCTTTAAAATGCAAATTTGAAGTGCATTTTAACCCATTTAACAAAAAAAAAAAGGACATACACTTTTAGTTTTTTTTTACCATGGACAAAAATGTAAAGATAACATTATATAAACCAAAAAGTAGCAAAAATAACCACAATATAGTAATTATACAACAGATATATGTTATAATACCAGAACAATAAGCACATAAGATTTAACAGCAAATAAAGTAAAAAGCATGGCTAAAAAGTAAATTCACATGACTTTGTGCCTCTTAATTCCACCTTCTTTACGCTTCTTTTTATGCTAGTCCTTTTGTAATATTCCTGGTTCAATTATTGTGTCTCTTATTACAGTTTCTGAAGGGGATGAAAACAGTAAGTAATATACAAGGGGTTTTCTTGTCAATACAAGTGGAGCACATTTTCGACAACCCAAAAAATCCACATGGAAACTACACTGTACTTTTTATTAATCACACAAGACGAGAATAATTGTACTGTATATAGAGTCTCTTGTTTGTGTTACTAAACTGCAAAATGTAAGTCACTAAATATAACATGTACACGTCTCTTTTGTCATAATTATGTGAATACAACTCCAAAATATTTGTATATGTTTTTTGGATTTTTTTTATTAAAACACTCCATCAACAAAATTTCAATTTAGTCTGGCACCTATGGACCACATCAAGGACACACTTTTAGGTATTCAGTTTAGAGAAGAGGGACTGTTCATCAATAAGATCTTACAAGTTATTTGCGAATCAACCCATAAGGAATAGACCCTAGTGGCAAGTCATTGGCTCCAAAGTCATCTCTAAATGGGTTGTCTTCTGCTGATCCTTTGGGGTTCATTATTGTGTCTGAGCTTGGGCCCACTGAAGGATCATCAGATACTTTGATGGATCAGTCCAGATGTTTTTGGAATAATAACCTTTACCTGTAAAATATGTGTTCTTATAAGACATTTAGGTATCTATTGTGACCACGTGGCAGATACCCATCTGACTTGATCTTTTCTGTTAATAACCATTATGGTTAGCTTTAGGGTTATTGCTTTTTTCTCTTCTCGAATACTATATGAAAGGACTCCATTTTACAGGATATTCTTTAATGAGAGTTTGTCAGCAGTTTTGTTGATGCTAAACTGCTGACAGACATAGGGGCAAGGGGCAGGGGGTTATACTCCCTGATTTTTATCACTATTAGGGTCCATTCACACGTCCGTGGTGTGTTGCGGACCCGCAAATTGCGGATCCGCAACACACCCGGCTGGCACCCGCTATAGAAATGCCTATACTTGTCTGCAGCTGCGGACAAGAATAGGACATGTTCTATCTTTTGCGGAGCTGCGGACCGGAAGTTCGGGGCCGAAACCCGGAAGTTCAGGACCGCGCTCCGCAAATGCAGAAGCGGAGAGCACATAGTGTGCTCTCCGCTTCACGCCCGGGCCCATAGAGAATGAATGGGTCCGCACCCGTTCCGCAAAATTGCGGAATGGGTGCGGACCCTTTTGCGGACGTGTGAATGGACCCTAAAGCCTCTTTTACACAAGCAAGACGGATTAGCTCCGGATGTGTTCAGGATGCATTCAGTGAAACTCGCACCATTTTGCAAGCAAGTTCAGTCAGTTTTGTCTGCGATTGCGTTCAATTGTACAGTTTTTTCCACGTGGATGCGTTTTGATGCGTTTTTCACGCGCGTGATAAAAAATGGAAGGTTTACAAACAACATCTCTTAGCAACCATCAGTGAAAAACGCATTGCATCTGCACTTGCTTGCGGATGCGATGCATTTTTCACTGAAGCCCCATTTACTTCTATGGGGCCAGGGCTGCGTGAAAAACGTATAATATAGAACATGCTGCGTTTTTCACACAACGCAGAACTGATACTAGAAAAAAAACACACATGTACACAGACACATTGAAATGAATGGGTCAGTATTCAGTGCAGTTGCTATGTGTTCTCTTCACGCATTGCACCCGCCCGGAAAACTTGCTCGTGTGAAAGGGGCCTCAGACTACATTCACACGACCGTAGTGTTTTGTGGATCCGCAAAACACGGACACCGGCCTATGTGCGTTCCGCAATTAGCGGACCGCACATGGCCGCCGCTATCATAGAAAATGCCCATTCTTGTCCGCAATTGAACGGGACTATGGATGCGGTAAGCACACGTTGTGCTGTCCGTATCTTTTGCGGCCCCATTAAAATTAATGGGTCTGCACCCGTTCCGCAAAATTGCGGAACGGATGTGGACTCATTCATACGGTCATGTGAATGTAGCCTAATGCTGAAATAAATGATCCTACGTCCCATACTCGCCATAGTGCACCAGGGGCACGTCTGCAGGTTGCAGATCTCTGCTGTGATTGACGACTGTAACGGTCTCCTGGTTGGCTTAGGGCCAGAGGTATACATTTTCTCCTTTTCCCTGCTCCAACCTATGTCTGTCAGCAGTTTCACATTGAAAAAACTGCTGACAGACTCCCTTACAAAAAAATAAAATAAAAAATAAACAGGGCAGCTAAATCTGGTTCTACTAAATATGTTATATCAGTTGTTTTTTTACTTCTCCAGTTGTACTCCAAGCTTCCATTTAAATGTCGCTAGCTGAAAGAGAACATCTATAGATAGACATATCTATTGGGGTCAGGTAGGTCATCAGAAAAGCAAAGTAGGTTACAGTGGTAAAATAGTATATAGAATCAGCTTCAGTAAAAAACTGAGAACTTATGCTATCTACTGTAGGTAGGGGGGATTCAACAAGTCAAAAGGCTGCCATTAAAAATGCATTATCTGAAAATCACATTTTTTGAAAGGCATATTGGCTACTATACTAGAACACTATTTTGGGAATAATGACTTCTCAGATGAAGTACAGCACAGGGAAATGAATATGCTACCTACTGTGTTCTGACCTGACAGTTATACCAGAATATAATTCTCTGGAAATATCCATGGATCAGAGGTTTTGATGAAACAATATTGTGAAAGGGCAAACTATTCAGGTCACCTCCTCTAAAGATCAGCGCTATAAATGATGTGCCAAATTATATACACATGAGGACCCGCTATCTCACACTGAATGGATTCAATGAGAATTACCATAGTTAAGTTATACTGGAAAATGTATGTATGGGTTCAAAGGAATTATGTGAAGAAAAGGTCTAGTGCAGGAGACACATGAAAGTCTTAAGTATCAATCTTCTACTTCAATATATGGATGTCCAACATGCCTCACAACACTATAGTGGACAATTTTGTATTATATGCAATATCCTAAATCTTTCTGCATTCCTTGTTCTAAATAGGACTTCAGATTTTAAAAAAAGACCTAAAATGTATAATAAATGTATAACAAAAAAGTCCCCAAAAAATGTGCAGTACCCCCAGAGGTTCACTACTTGCGGGCCTCTCACTGGGGGGGGGTCTCAGTGGTTGTGAGCGATTTCTCAGGGGATACACTGGGGCCTGGTTGGTGGTGCCAAGATTGGTTGTGCCCTGATTGCTGGGGTCTAAAAAACGAGAATCCTGCCACTATAACGACCTCGGCCGGTACCCCCTCCTCTACCTCCGTATCTACTGTGGGTATTGTATCCACTTTCTTTGTCTGAATCTGAGAGATCAGTCTTAGTAGAGGACGGGTCAGTGAGGCCACCAGTGATATTCTTTTGGGTTATTGAAGTGTAAATTATTTTCTCTTTAAAGTCCGCTAGGTCCCTAACGACCTGACGGTGCTTCCTTTCTTTCAAAGTGATATTGAAACTTTTCATAGGTATTTTGCAATTGTTTTTCTTTATTCACAAATTCTGGTTCCTGAGAGAAGGTCTGAACTATTTCTATGTTCTCATTCAACTTTTTATAATGTTGTTCTAGACTATTTTTCTCCTCTGTGAGTAGTAATTGCAATAAACGCAGGGAACTGTCGGTAGCCTCCTTTTCCCACTTGGTCAGGAATCCGGGATTCCTGAAACGTGGCGCTGGTAGTATTGGGATGTGGAGACCCCGAGGCACTATTTTGTGTTTCAGGTAATTCTCTAAACCTTGTACCTCCCACCAAGAGGTGATTTGGTCTTTATATGTTGTAGTGAGGTCTTTAAAAGCTGCCTGAAAAGAAGGAGTATATTTATTTTGTTCAAATTGTTTTTCTGAGAAAATGTCTTTTGCCTCTACCAACCAATTGTTGGCGTTGAAACCTGACGATAGATAGCCTGCCATGCTGTTCAAAAATTGGGAAAAAAACATGTGTAGGATAGTGGTAGTTCGATAGGGGGGCTCCCACTAGCGATTTGGAAAACAATAATGGATATGAGGGAGCTTAAGATATAACTTTTACTAATATACCTTTTATCACTAGGGATCACTAGGGATATTGGTTCCCTGCACTGTCTACATCTCCAAACAACCAACGACCACATCCAACAACCGGCCCAGACGTGGTGTATTTCTTCCACCGCGCTCGGTTGATCCTCATCAGGGTTGCGTCGGAATGGTAAGATTGTTCCATACTTTTTAAGCCATATCCTAAATATCTATACGTGGCACTTTTTCTCTTAAAAGGTATATTAGTAAAAGTTATATTTTAAGCTCCCTCATATCCATAATTGTTTTCCATATTCTTTACTGCACTTAAAATCTGCTGCTACTGTATGTATTTCAAGTTCTATGTTGCACTTACTAAGAAGACTTTGTTGTGTTTAATTCTAACCTCATTCTTTACTACTACCTTTCCACTGCACCGATCCCCAGGGAGCAACAGTCTGAGGGAGTACACCTGTGTTACAACACTTCATTAGAGCCACTACCACGCCCATCTTTTGCACCAGCTCCTCTGGGGCTCACTGCACAATGAGGCAGATTAACTAACTGTGCAGATTCTACAGTTTGTGGTTTCTACATGAACTGTCCTATTTGTCTTCCAACTCTGCATTATCAAACAATCTGACGTGGTATCAATCACTTCTGCATGGGAAGACAGTCTGTATGCACATAATGAAATGAGAATAAGTGGATTCTAGTAACCTTTTAAGTACCCTTCATATGGGACTAGGGTAAATGAGTGTACAGACATACTGTATAAGCATGCTTATTCACCTGGGTTACAGTGGTATACTTGACTGAGCTGAGTCCACCATAGCAGGAGCTCTTATTTTGTGGCTGTCTGCTATGCCTAATATAGGGGAGCCCAAACTGGCTGAGCCCTCTACAACATGAATATGCCCAAATACCAGTCTGACTTGAAAAGTAGAAGACCTTCTACTCCTTGGGTGAAGTTTTAGGTGTGGTAGTATTTATTGCCAATGAGGAGGGGACTCATTTCAATTTTTGCTATGGGTCTGTGGAAGACCTATGTAAGATTCTAAGAAATACTTGTTTCATGTGCTTTTATGTGTTTGGCAATGCACTTCTTTACATGATGGGTAAGTAACCTGGAGTAGCACAACATATAAGTGTTAATATAATATGTGGCTGGGTATAAAAGAGTACAGAAAGCTATTACATTATGTAACACCAGTAAATTGTCTCAGTGCTACCCCAGGTCAATCATACTACCCTGGAGTAGTACCCTAGAGATTTGAATGGTCTTTCTTGACTACTTCCTCCATATTATTATATGTTCCAGGGTCTGAGAAATATAATATACTGAGATAGATTGTGTGGTATGTAGTATAGGGAACATTTATCTATGTGTAGCACATAGCTTGGAGAATCAGGGCCACTGGATGAACCAGACCAAGAGGCCTCAAGAGATCTCAGTATTAAGACCTTTAAACACTCTGACCACTTGCTATCCAGAAGCTTTATATATCATAGTATACTCTTTCGGTTACTCTATGAAAATTAAGAAAATAGCCTTTGATTAATGTGCAGTAGATGACTTGGAGGATCAAAGCCATTGGATGAATAAGCCAAAATTAGTTCATGATGTCTCAACAGGATATTTGAAGAGATTGTGCAGGATTATAAAGCCGTATCTGCTTTTTTCTAGGAGGGAAGGGATGCAAATGAGCTCTTAACAAGCTCTGCCTCTAATGCCACCAGATGTAAGGCAGCTATCCTATAAGTCAATGTTCAGCTCTTAAAATAAGCATTGAGACATGACTTGGAATCAAGAATAAGCCAGCACCTGATCTGCAGACAGCTGTTTCGGGGTGATTGCCCTTGCAGAGCAGAGAGTACTGGCTTAACTGGGTGAGAGGCCTGTGTCCGGGTCAGAAGGGAACTAACTCTCCTTAGGGAGAGAGCATCTTAATCAGTGTGAGGAGACTTATAGAAACACCACCGCATCTGTCCATGGGTAGGGTCTGGTATTGCAGCTCATCTCCGTTGAGATTAACCAGCAATGTCACATACAAACTGTGGACAGGCGTGGTGTTGTTTCTGAAGAGAACAGACATGGTTTGATCAATGTGCAGTAGATGACTTGGAGGTTTATTGTTAAAGGGACTGGCTACTTCTCTGGTGAAATTTCAGAAATGGCCTAGTCCAATGGGTACATGCATGTCAAATTCCTTACATTGGCATTCAAACTGAAGTAATCCCCTGCTGACCATAGGTCCCATATGCAAACAATGTACGTGGTACATGGCTCCCAAGATGGTGAAAATCAGATGCTCTACCTTCGTAACTACCTCTCAGGCGGCATCTTTTCTGCACCAGTGCTGAAAGCCTCTGGTGCATGTGGAGATGCAGGAGATTGCGCTGCCTATATCTGCACATGCATTAAAGGCAGAAAAAGAGACAGCTGGAGAAAAGCTCAAAAAGATAAAGCATGGAAAGGTTAATAATTTTTGGGAGCAATGGTCATGGTAGCTGCAGTTTCTATCGTTCACATGTGGGACCTATGGTCAATGTGAGTGTGTGGAGGGCTTCAGCCTGGTTGCTGGAGAAAGGAATGACCCCTTTGACAATTTCTTTAATTTCTTTCTCCACGTTCTCTTAAATAGATGAACTCTTAAATGGATGAGCTCATAATATCTGCTACACCTTAGGTAAAATGTTGAAGGAGGAGCATGTCATCAAAAAAGAGACATCTTGAAGGTGACTATGACAGGCAGCACTATCTCTTGAGTGATCATTCATGATGACTAGGACATATTTCCATGCTGGGAATGTAAACAATAAAGGTTCCCATTTCAATTATCTAGAAAACCGAGAGGAACTGATATACAAAGTATATTAGAAAGTTGTATATTATATACTGAATGAGCTTTACGTGCGGAAATTGACCTATGCCATTAAAACTGTTACTTGACCACCTGTCATTCAAAAGTCTTAGAAAATTCTTGAAGCTACTCCATGAAAATAAAGAACAGCCTTTGAGGAACAGCCCACATAAACACACTGCTTTAATACGCCAACAAAAATATCAATATCAAAGAAGGACATAACAGAAGCCAACATAGGAGATACAAGTACATTGGTACGGATCTGGAGTTCACAGTCACCCACTGTACATGGAACATATCCTTTACCTTATTAAGCACAGAGAGTACAAATCTGCAGTGTAGTTTCAGGAACATGCCAAAAAAATAGAAAACATGATTTGATATGTCTTTCAATGTTCAGCTTTATTATGGTACAAACCAAATAATACAAAATATAGGATCTTTTATCAATGCCATTACACTAGGAGGGGAGGTCACATGTGCCCATATACAATGATCCATAAGAGGTAAGATCTCAATGTTCAAAGGCATACTCCAGGAAAACCGTGTTATGCCGAGAGCAGGACTGCAATGGCCGTGCATGACACAGAAGTTCAAAGAACACCAAAAGCAGAGGTCATGCTCCACTCCTTTAGAACCATTTTTTCATGGAGTGTTCCTTTAATTCATACAAATTGTTCTTCTACAGAATTAGGCATGAAGTACAGTATATAGAAGCAGATACCAACCACAGGATAAGAGTCTAAAGCACTTCTACCACATACACTGAAATAATATAACACACAGAAAGCATATGTACACTCCATGCATACCTTTATGGTACCGGACTCTCGAAAGTGCGACTTGAGAATATAAAATGAAGCCGTTTAATTAATTTATTTTATTTTATTTTTTCAATGACCATAAATAACCATCATATTTTTTTTTTTAACCATCATCACAGTCATACAGTCTGTAGAATAAAATTTGAGATGATTTGGCAACATTGGACTATTTTTTTCTCTTATTTAAAAGAAAATATTTATTTATTTAGTTAGTTATAGTTAGTTATGTTTTTTTTCTCTCTCTTCACAAAATTCGGGTCAAATTTGATTCATTTGCAATCAATTTGCTCGTATTCAATTAAAATGCATGTCCGACATGGTTTACCATTTTATAGATGAATTCTAGAATTAATCAGCTATTTATGTAGATTCATTCTAGAATGAATCTACATAAATAGCTGAATAAATCTGTAATTACATTCCACTACTTACTTTGTACAAATCCTGAGAGTTACCTCTTGTGTAATGGTCCAAAGCTGCATTCACAATTCTTCAGGCTTCAGAGCTTAGGGTACTTTCACACTAGCGTTTTTCTTTTCCGGCGCTGAGTTCCGTCCTAGAGGCTCAAATCCGGAAAAGAACTGATCAGTTTTATCCTAATGCATTCTGAATGGAGAGTCAGTCCTTCAGGATGCATCAGGATGTCTTCAGTTCAGTCTTTTTGACTGATCAGGCTTTTCAGAAAAACGTAGCATGCAGTATTTTTACCTCCGGCCAAAAAGCCTGAACACTTTGACTGAACGCCTGATCAGGCTTTTTTCCCATTGACTTGCATTAACGCCGGATCCGGCCCCGTGTGTTCAGTCAAAACGGATCCAGCTTTTGCATGTTAAACCCGAAAAATGTGAAAAAAAAGTTAAAGTCCATAAATGGCGGATCCGTTTTTTCCAATGCATTTTTCCATTGTGATTGAAAGCCTGATCAGGATTCAAATGTAATCCGTTTTCACACGTTTTTCCGGATCCGGCGGGCAGTTCCGGTGTCGGAATTGAACGCCGGATTAAAACAACGCTAGTGTGAAAGTAGCCTTAAAGACAGGGGCGTACATTGAAATCATGGGGCCCCATAGAAAAACTCAGTATTGGGCCCCTCCCTCCCCGCACAAGTATAAAGTACAAAATGTATGTAAGATATATGTATATGTGTATATATATATTTATGTTCTTGCTGTCTCTACAGCATTCGGCACACAGGCCTCTTAGGTTCCTCACTTTTCTATCATCCTTCCCCTTCTTGTGCCCCAACATTGTCATCCTGCTGTCACCCCCAATACTGTGGACTCTGTGCTCCCCAAAGCCCCCAAATACTATACAAATTATACTGCCCCCATAATAATAGTGCTCTTATACTTTCCAGAATATTAACAGTGCCACCTACAGTACCCCCAAAAGTACAGTACCCCCAAAAGCAACCCCCTTATTAGTAATGTCCTCCATATTCTGCTTAATAATAATACCCCTCATATTAATAATCCCCCCATAGGGCCCCTAGTAGAAATAAAGCCCCCTATAGTGCCCCCAGCAGTAACATGGCACCCCTTTAAAGCCCCTAGTGCTAATAAGTTATAGTGCCTCCTATAGTGGCCCCAGTATTTTATAAAGCCCCGTTGTAGTGCCCCCTGTGTAGTATATATAATAATGGCCCAATAGTATATATACAATGGCCCCCTCTTTAGTACATATAATGCACCCCTTTATATTGGCGCTATATATATTATATATTCATATACTGATGATAATTATATTAGTTTTGAGGACAGTGTGCATGTGTATATTGTTTTAGGTTCCACTAATATGTGTGTGTATACATATATATATATATATATATATATGTTATAAATATTTAAAAATAATAGAAATTTACATTTGTATCAAGATTGTAATACACAAATCCTGATATTTTAAGGAATAGAGTAGTATGTAAATGTCTTGAACTTTTTTTTTTAAATTAAATTAAGAAATTATCATCATTTTTTCCCCCCAAGCAGACCCCTCTCCCTGCCATGAGCTCTGCTTGCTTCTGATGCTTACTGTGCACCAGGCAGAGTACATGGAGCAGGGGAGGGGGGGGGGGGTCTGCCTAGGGCACAATGTCCTCTATATACACAGCAGCAAACAGAGTTCATGGGGGGACCCTCTACCATGAACTCTGCTTGCTACTGATACTTATATAGAGAAGTGCCCCCCCCCAAAAAAAAAAAACCCAAAAAACCATTTGCTGCCCCCTCCAACAACCAGGTCATGAACTTTTTTATTTTCTTAATGCAGCGTGTTACTCACTCAATCTCTGGCTGTGCCGTGCGTCCAGTCCGGCAGTCAGTCCTCACTCCCCCTGCTGGCCTCTGTATCTGTCAGCTGCACTTGGCTAGCCAATCAGCAGCAGGCTCTAAGCACTGCTTATTACTGATTGGCTAGTTCAGCGCTCAGCTGACTGGAGGAGAGAGAACTCTCTTCAGCTTCCAGTGGTGAGTCTCTTGTGTATGTTCCTGCCCCGACTGCCGGATTTTCAAAATTTGTAAGACAGACAGGGGCCCTGAGCCCAGGGGAAGCAGGGCCCATTGGGACTCAAGCAGCAGCTGTTGTCGTGGTATTATAATCAGGGGGCGGGGCCTTCCATCCACTCCGGTCCCCCTCCTCCCACGAGCCCCATAGCAGCTGTGTGGTCTGCCTATATTAGAGGTACGCCACTACTTAAAGGGGTTGTCTCACTTCAGCAAATGTCATTTATCACGCAGAGAAAGTTATTACAAGGCACTTACTAATGTATTGTGATTGTCCATATTGTCTCCTTTGCTGGCTTGGTTTATTTTTCCATCACATTATACAGCGCTAGTAGCCATGGTTTACGGCCATAGATGCAGCGCAGATACAAGGTGACCGGAATGGGAGCTGATGCGCATGCATGCCTATGAGTGCTTCTACGGCTACCAGACAGGCCGGCACTTTTTCCTATAATGTGCAAGCACGACCACTGCTGCTGGATTGTGAGGTGGTCATAACCTCTATATATGAGCAGTGTATAATGATGGAAAAATGAATCAAGCCAGCAAAGGAATCAATACCGGCAATCAAAATACATTAGTAAGTGCCTTGTATTAACTTTCTCTACATAATAAATGCCATTTGCTGAAGACAACCCCTTTAAGCTCTGAAGCCTGCAGAATTGTGAATGCAGCTCTGTACCATTACACAGGAGGTATCTCAGGACATGTACAAAGTAAGTAGTGGAATGTAATTAAAAATGTATTCTGTAGCAATGTCTTTTGCTGGGGTGAGAGAACCCCTTGAAATCTTCTAATACTTATACTTTACTAGTAAAGTACTACTCCACAATAGGAAAAATGAACGGTCTCCCTCCCTGTATTATGGGAGCCCAGAGGACCAAAATTGTTGACTGTTTTCAATGACTACCAGTAGAACAGTGAATGCAGCTCTTATCTCTGAAACAAGATGTAATTCAGATCCTGTAGGTCATGATAGTACTCATAAAGGCAGTCAACATTTCAAGGACTACCCAGAAAATTTCTACATAATAGGATTGTATAATATTTATGGGACTGGGCCCTTTATAAACAAGTGCTTCTTACAGTGGCCCTTGCAGTATCAACCTTCAGGGTATAATTCTTATTTGTCAACTATTTACTGGTGGCATCTGGAAGGCAGAAGAGTTTTTTGGGGGGCACTACTATTCCCCCTTTGTAATAGGTCAGGGATGGCCAACCTGTGGCTCTCCAGCTGTTGTAAAACTACAATTCCCACCATGCCCTGCTGTAGGCTGAAAGCTAAAGGCAGTCTGGGCATGCTGGGAGTTGTAGTTTTGCAACAGCTGGAGAGCCACAGGTTAGCCATCCCTGTAATAGGTCATTCATATTTCCGTGAGGTGTCCTGTGCCCTCCTCGCACATTTGGACACTAGAGCTGAGTGAGATGACACAACATGTATTTCAAGTTCATGGAGGGCTGTTTACCAGGAGAAAACAGCCCTCAATGCAGTTCTCAAGGTCTCCCCACTATTCTGGGAGCCTCCCGGACGCTTCAGGAGAGTTGGTAAGAACTGTCTTATTCTAACCACTCCATAGCCTTGCAATGTGTCAGCTTACCACGTATCCCCCACCACTGTTTGAGTCCTCTCAGCCACTAAGCAACGCAGGGAGAGGTTATATAGAATATTTTCCCACAGCCCTAGAATATGCATGTATCTAGTTATGAAAACCTCTTTAAGGGTGTTCATTGGCAATTTTTTTTTTTTTTTTCAATTTCCAACCCACCCAGCAATATTTTATTAAGACATTTTTACTTACCTGCTCCTCACCGCTCCGTTCTGGCACCGTGGCTCCTGGGTGGTCTTCGCTTGACTGTCAATTTCCGCATGGATAGGGTCATATGCCCCAGTGCAGCCAGTGACTGGCCGCAATGGTGAAATTTTCCCCAAGCGGCATGTCACTGCTGGGTTACGTGATGTTTGGAGAAAAGTCACCACAGTTATTGGCTGCAGTGGCGCACGCGGCCAAGTCATGCGGAAGTTGATAGATATGGTCCAAAAGTACGGTGAACACAGCCCAGGTGTCCGGGAGCACAAACAGAATGGCGGGGAGCAGGTAAGAAAAGATTTATTTTCTTCACAGGTGCTGCTTTGTAGTTTTGTAGTGTGGAAATTAAAAAAAAAATAATAATATATATATATATATATTTATATAAAAATCCTGGACAATTATTTTAAGTTCAACTTTCTCTATTGTTTATCTTTCATTTTAATACAATAATTAATTTGCCAATTATAAAGAAATAAGCATTTTCTGACACTTGAATTAAAGGGGATGTCTGGTTTTACCATATTGATAACCTATCCTCAGGATAGGTCATCAATATCAGATCGGCAGGGGTCCAACTCCCGACACCTCTGCCGATCTACTATTTGAAGAGACCGTGGCACTCATGCGAGCGCTGCGTTCTCTTCAATGTTTACCTGCTTGCCGTCGACATTGCAACGATGGATCAGTGTAACTACAACTGCTCTGTCCCAGTCAAGTGAATGGGAGAGGATGCTGCAATTACTGTGCTCCATCTCATTCACTCGAACGGGACAGAGCAGCTGTAGTTACACTGCTCCATCGTTGCAATGTCGACGGCCAGCAGGTAAACATTGAAGAGAATGCAGCTCTCACATGAGTGCCACGGACTCTTCAAATAGCTGATCGCCGTGGTTGCCAAGAATTGGACCCCTGCCAATCTAATATTGATCTGACCTATCCTGATGATAGGTTATTAATATGGGAAAACACAGTTTTCTCATTACTGACCCCAAAATTCCATATAATGAACTGAATAAGAAGGTACTTTATTGGGAAATTTCATTTTGAACATATAAAACATGGTACACAATGCAAAGCTTATATTGACATTTAGCATTTACTGTACAATAAGAGCTTTAAAGCAGGTATTTGTTTAGTGAAGAGTCTTCCTATAGCGCATGCTATACTAAACATTACTAGTTTAAGTGTATAGAGACAGCAGTAGGAAATGTAAAACATTAGGGGCTTTATATACATAAATAACATTAACAAAATACAAATGATAAATATGCAATCATTATATATTTCATTCAAATGAATTGTACATCATGTATTGTAATCATACTATGGTTTATCATAGACCAATAAACAATATACTGTATTAATTAAATTTAAAGAGGACCTGTCACCTCTCCTGACATGTCAGTTTTGGTAACTACTTGCAACCCCCAGGTAATAACAATTCTGAAGCATTTTATCATATAATTCTAAGTTGTACCTCATGGGTGTGTCCCTGAACAGTCTGAAAGTAGCCAATCAGTGCTGCCATTGTGAGACTGTGCAGAGACACACCTCCAACTACCAACACCCAGTTGGAACTTTATTGTAGATTTCTTACAAATAATTCATACAATTCTAGTAGAAGTAATAAAGGGATGGTAAAACATACTTACTGTATATGAACAGATGCTGCAGAATTGTTATTTCATGGAGAATGCAATTCATTTAGGCCTGTTTCAGATGTCCATCATTTGGCTGCATTTTAGCAAGAGTATTACAGCCTCCATAATTCTACTGAACTGAATAAAGATCTAGTGATGATTTAGGTTTGGTTCTCGAGAACCACATGGGGACTGCAGTGTTGCAACTAGAATACAGAGCCTGGACTGCGGCCTTATTACGATCCTCCAAAATAGCTATGTAGTATGAAATCTTTCTAATACATTTTGATAACTTTTTTTGTTATTTATACATTTTTGCTCTCATGATGTATAGTATTTGAAACAATCAGATTTTCCTGCTATATGGAAACCATCAAAAATAAGACTAGCTGCTGCTTCAAAATATTATTATTATTTTATGTCTCTACTTTTGGAGTTACTATACTGATTTGGCTGTCGGTCAGATTAGGTCATTAAAATACTGTATGAATACACCCAGCAGTCCTGCTCGTTCATACATTAAATGGGTTGCCTCATCTGAGACATTGGTGGCATATTGCTAGGATATGCCACCAATGTCAGATAGGTGTGAGTCCCACCTCTGGGACCTGCACCTATCTCCAGAAAAGGCCCCCGAAAGTGAAGGAGAGCACAGTGCGCATGTGCTGAGCGAGAGTGCTTGGCTATTTTTGGAAGTCCCATAGAAATGAATGGAGAGTGCACTGTGCAAGAGCAGCCACTGCTTCATTCACTTCTATGCGCCTCCCCGAGATAGCCGAGCCAATGCTCGGCTATTTTTGTCAGTCCCGTAGAAATAAATAGAAGGCGGCCAAGCATGTGCGGCTGCTCTCCACTTGTTTGGGAGGGGGGCACGTTCTGAAGATATGGGGACCCACACCTATCTGACATTAGTGGCATATCCTAGTGATATGCCATCAATGTCTCAGATGAGACAACCCCTTTAACACTTCTTTCATTCATGCTCACACGGCCGAAACAAACGTATTTGCCATGGAATCCGTGGCAGAACTGGGCTTTATCAGTGACACTGGGTCATCATCTGTTAATGAACTAAGCCTCTTAGTAGATAAACTGTGACTGAGCAGTGTGATTGCCTGAGAAGGGTAAGCTGTGCTCTCCTGCTCTAATCTGCTTGATTGTATTCACCAATGCTCCTTTCCAGCCCTGAGACTCCCATCTCCGATTCTTCCAGAATTGGAGTTGTGATGTCATGTCCGTGGTCATGTGCACCACTGTAGCTGTTTTACTTAAAGACGTGTCATTGCTGAGGCCAGCGAATGGCTGCTGTGGTGAACATGACCACAGATGGGAAGTCACACTTCTAGTCCACCAGGAGCAGAAGAAGCTCAGACGGGAGCCTTGGCACTGGAACAGAGCGACAGTGAAAAGGTTAGTTCCCTTTTTTCTTTTACATACTTTTAGGGTCACAACTAAATTGTTTTACCTGGAAAATAATGGGGAGATGACCCTGAAAAGGGGGTTCCTATAGAAAGTGCAGTAAACTCACCCTAACTTAAAGGGAACCTGATGGTACAAAATTGGTCTACAAACTGCCTGCAGTACCTGAACAGTTGGCTCATGTAGTCCCGAGTAGTGTTCTTATTAGGTTCTTATGTCTTCTAAATGCAGCAAAAATTATCTTTATTCACCACTCCCACTATAAGCTAATTAGCAGTCTGATGTTAAGGACGCTGGCACTTTCTTGCCTAAGTGAAGTTTGCAGCACCCAAATTCTGCCTCTTCCTCAGCTGATTGACGGTTCCTAGCACAAGCAATGCTATCCCCTGGCCTCTCCTTGCCTGTGCTAGGGATTGTCAATCAGCGGAGAAGGGGCAGTATAAGAGCATGGCAATCTTGACTTCAGGCAAGAAGGTGCCAACGGCTTTAACTTAAAGCGGTGAATAAAGATGAGTTTTGCTACATTTGGAAAACAGAAGAACCTAATAAGAATACTATCCGGGACAACAAGAGCCAACTGTTGAGGTGCTACAAGCAGTTTGGAGGCCGATTTTGTGCTGTCAGGTTCCCTTTAAATAGTTGCTGGATAATGTGTTATAGATGCAACAACAGCTGATCAGGGAGACTGGCAGCATATGCACTCTGCAAACTGGGGGTATGTAGGGTACTGGACAAGATTCAAGCCTCTCGCGTTCGCAATTGTACAAAGGATGAGTGGACACGATGAAATACCTCATGCCCGATTCCTGGTCAGTGTTTGAAGTCACACTTGAACTGAGCCTAGACCTAAAAATGTCCAGCCCCACCCCAATGTGCAATCTAGTTAAGGCTACTTTCACACTTGCGTTGTTGTTTTCCGGTATTGAGATCCGGCAAATAAACTTTGTGTGTAGTCCTCATGCATTCTGAATGGAAAGAGATCCATTCAGGATGCACCAGGGTGTCTTCCATTCTGGCAGCATTCCGTTTTGTGACCGGACACAAAACCACTGTGGCCATAAAAATGGAAAAAATAGGATTCGGCACTGAAAACAATTCAAGTCAAGGGTGATGGATCTTTTTTTTTTATGGAGCTTAAAAAAACTGATCGGTTCTGTTTTTTTCCATTTTGATTTCCCACTAACAGAACGGATGCATCCTGAGGTGCAAAATCAAAACTCTGCCGGATCTTAATAATGAACTTAACAACACAAGTGTGAAAGTAGCCTAAGTTAGGAATGTATAGTACAGTACTATTTCTTAAATTCTCTGAACATAAGAGGAAAATTAATGTTGGTTGCAGTTAGGCAAACATTTGTTATTTACTAGTACGGGGGAAATTTACTAATCAAAGTGTCCCAGAATTCAGGTGCAGTTTTCACAAGAAAAACTGGCGTACATGCTTTACACATTTATTACACTTTTTTTTTACTCGTCTGACAAGGGGTTTGTCTTTACAAGAAATGGGGCCTGGCTTTCCAGAATGGGGTGTGGATTACAATGAAATATTGTAAAGTAGACCAACCAATAGGTGGTAGGAACAGTGTAAAGGTGCACCAGATTTCTCATTCAGCATGAGCCACTGTGATAAATCTGGCAGCTGGCACATAACCTAGCCTTATTTTGCACAGCCTTATCCTATATCTTAGGCAGTATTAGTAAATCTGACCCTATGTCAATGCACTGGATTTTATTAACCCCTTAAACACATGCACTATTAGGTATCGCAGTGCATGAATAGTACTGCTGCAGCTGACTCCAGATAGCGAATTTGCATGTGTATGCTCACCTTTGTTCCCCCCAGTTAACACCCATAAACTGGTTTAAATATATTAACAGGACTTCTTCTGGAGCCCTTTCAATGTATGCCAGTGCCAGTAAAATTTGGCCAAAGGAAGAAATAGACGCTCATAGGGTCAGTAAGTTCAAAAACAAGTCTCCAAATGCAGGAAAAGTGGTTCTGCTCACCTGTTATTGTTGCACCTAATATTCGATGCAACTGTAATGGAAGCGGATAGGAGCGATTGAGTTTAGCTGGTTGGTGCTGCCGATTACATCTGTGTTCACCTTTGGTGGGGGCCAGGCCGCCGTCTGGGTCAGTGAATGTGGACTTGGAGGTAAAGTGGAGGGGTGCACAATAGGCGCAAAAACGCAACCAGAATTTTGCAAACCAATAGGTTTTTATAGTCACATTAACAATAAAAAACCTATTGGTTTGCAAAATTCTGGTTGCGTCTTTGCGCCTATTGTCCACCCCTCCACTCGACCTCCAAGTCCAGTGGAAACATACCACAATGTATGCCAGTGCCAGTTTGCAGGCACACAGCAGGGGAATGGAGTGAGTATCCACATACAAATGAAGCGAACTGGAGTTAACGGCAGCAGTACTATTCATGCGGTACTGTACTTCATAGAGTTTGCAGGAGGTGATGGATTCACTTTTAGGACTAAGTGATTTTTTTAAAACTTTTGTTTCACTGTTGCATTCCAAGAGCTATAGCTTTTAGGGCTCATGCACACGAACATATTTTCTTTCCGTGTCAGTTCCGTTTTTTTGCATACTGTACATAGAACCATTCATTTCAATGGGTCCGCAAAAAGGCAGAAGGTACTCCGTGTGCATTCCGTTTCCGTATGTCCGTATTTCCATTCCTCAAAAAATAGAACATGTCCTATTATTGTCAACATCACGTAAGGATAGTACTGTTCTATCAGGGGCCAGCTGTTCCGTTCCGCAAAATACGGAATGCACACGGACGTCATCCGTATTTTTTGTGGATCCGTTTTTTGCGGACCACAAAATACATACGGTCGTGTGCTTGAGGCCTTACTATTCTGTTGGTATTTTCTATTGGCACAGGTACGTGTTTTTTTTTTAACAGTGTGGATTGTGTGGTAAAAAAACATGTCAACTTTAAAGGGGTATTCTGGTTATTTCAAGTTATCCAGATTAGGGGGGTCCTACTGCTGGGACTCTCACTAATCATGGGAACAGTTTGAATAATGTTTTATCTTATTATTTCATAGCACTATTTTTAAAAAAAATTTAAATATAATATATTTTAAAGAATTTTCTTTTTTCAGCATGGGGCTTTTTATTTTATTAAATGTTATTTAACTTAATGTATAACTATTTTTGGCCCCCTAAGCTGCGAGTATTTGGGTGCTTAGGTAATGCTGTGGTATATTTTACTATTCCAAACCATTATTGTCTGTCAGTTTAAAACTTGTGCCTATGGGGGCCATAGTCAGGCTCCTGGCTGCCAATAGGTGACAGATGAAGCACCTATCCGTCAAACTCCTTAGGTGCCAGAGTCACTATTGACCACGGCATCAAAAGAGTTCCCAACTCTATGTCTATATTTGTGATGGGGAGTTAGCAGAGTAAAATAAGGTGAGCCCTGGCGCCGCTATCCCGAGTGGATCCAGTGGACGCCTTTTCCACATCCGTAATTAAACTAAATTTTAAAGAATTAGGTAAGTTTACAGTTCATAATTAAAATCTGGCAGCAGCTTACTTACCTGTTAACAGTTTCCATGCAGCAACAAATTCATTATTATGAGAAAACAACAAAAATGGCCATGTAAAAACATATGACAATATAGAAGATGATAAGTTTTTGGCTACTGTATATAACCAATATTAATAAAAGGTGGATCTTCAATTTAAATAATAATTCTCAATGGTGATTCAATTTTGTTTTCAAATAAAAATTTATTGTTGTATCAAAATATTTTAGAATGATAAAATACTAATTAAAATGAAGCTTCTAATAAATATTCAACTGAATAGGAGTAGTAGTAGTTTGGAAATTTTATATATATATATATATATATATATATAGTGCATTTAGAAAGTCTTCAGATACTTTCACTTTTTCACATTCTGTTATGCTGCGGGCAATAAAAAAATAATAATCAAGTTTTCTCCTCTCATTCTACACTCAATACACTGTAATAACAAAGTGAAATTAGAATCCATGCTTATTTATTAAAAAGGAAAAACAAAAAACTTGCATTGACATAAGTATTCAGACTCAGTACCTGGTTTATGCTTCCAAAAGTTTTGCACACCTGGATTTGGTGATTTTATGCCATTTTCCTCTGCAGATCCTCTCAAGTTCTGTCAATTTGGATTGGGACTGTCAGTAGACATCCATTTTTAGGTCATTCCAGATATTTCCATTGGGTTCAAGTCAGGACTCTGGGTGGGTCACTCAAGGACATTCACAGAGTTGACCCTAAGACACTCTTGTATTGGCTTGGCTGTGTATTTAGGGTCATTGTCTTGTTGGAAGGTAAACCTTCAGCCCAGTAGGAAGTCCACAGCACTCTGGATCAAGTTTTCATTAAGAATATCTCTGTACTTTGCTCTATTCAGCTTTCCCTCAACCCGGACCAGTCTCCCTGTCCCAGCTTACTGTAAAACACCCCCATGGCATAATGCTCACTGTAGGGATGGTATTGGGTAGGTGATGAGTAGTGCCCGGTTTCATCCAGACATGACGCTTAGAAATGAATCCAAAAACTTTAATCTTGAATTCATCAGACCAGAGACTCTTGCTTCTCACAATCTGAGAGTCCTTGGTGTGCTTTTTTTTTGCAAACTCCAGGCAGACTTATAAGTGTTTTTTTTTTTTATTGAGGAAAGGCTTTATTCTAGCCACTCTGCCATAAAGCCCAGATTGGTGAAGTGCTGCAGTAATGGTTGACCTTCTGAAGTTTCTCCCATCTGCACACAGAATCTTTGGAGCTCAGCCACAGTGACCATTGGGTTCTTGGTAACTTCTCTTAGTAAAGACCTTCTCCTCTGATTACTTAAAGTGGTGGGGTGACCAGTTCTAGAAAGAGTCCTGGTTGTTCCAAACGTCTTCCATTAAAGGATTATGGAGGCCACTGTGGTCTTGGGAACTTTTAGTGCAAAATAATTTTTTTAACTCTTCTCCAGATCTGTGCCTCCACACAATCCTGTGTCTGAGCTCTACAGTCAGTTCTTTCTCCTCATTGCTTGGGTTTTGATGTGATACGCATTGTCAGCTGTGAGACCTTATATAGACAGGGCTGCGTCTTTCCAAATCATGTCCAATCAACTGAATTTACCACAAGTGGACTCCAATCAAAGTGTAGAAACATCTCAAAATATAAGGCCCCCAGAGCTAAATTTCAAATGTCATAGCAAATGGTCTGCATACTTATGTCCATGTGAAATTTTAGTTATTCCCTTTTAACAAATTTTCTAAGATTTCTAAACTTTAGTTGTCACCTTCTCATTGTAGGGTATTTAGTGCAGATTGATGGGGGATCTTGATTTTTTATTTTTATTTTAGCACAAGGCTGCAACATAATAAAATGTGAAGAAAGTGAAAGGGTCTGAAGTCTTTCCAAATACATTGTAGGTTTATTTAAAGAAAGCTTTTAGCTTTCTTGTATAATTTTGATTTACTAACCAAGGGGAAATCTGTACCTTGTGTCAGTACTATACTGCCATAATATGGTCTTAAGGCATTTTGAACAATAATATAAGAGGTGATTATAAAGTCAGGAGGATATTCGTCCACAGTACAGATTTAAAGAAAGACAAAAAAATTGAAAAACAAATGTTTTACTATTTGGACTACACAGGTGATTTATACTTGAGCCATAGCAAGGAATGGTCGTCGGATCTTGAAAATCTTTTCTTTCTTGATCAATTTCTTAAAATAGGATTCTTCATCAGAGGCTGAAAAGAGGAGGACTGTACTGAAGTATGATTTCCCATTACTGAATCTTTTAGGAAAAAAATATGCACCGTACAAAAAGTTCACAGAGTCTATAAAGCATCATGCAAATGCAATCTAATTGTTCCTGAATTGTCCTGTAATTATTGGAATGTTTTGATAAAACAAAATAACTTTGCCGGCTTTAGGGCTCTACTGGTATAATCTAAAAGTTAACTATTTAAAAACATGTTCTAAACATGTAATTCCCATTGAAAATACATTTCTTTATTTTACCAATTGAATGTCAAGTGTAACAGAGCGGGTGAAAAGTGCAGAGAAGTGTAGTGGAAAATACGGACAATAAAGGTCACCCTCCAACCGCCTGTTTTGACAACTGATTTAAAGGGCAGAGTTGAAGTGCTGACTTTGGAAACTGGCAAATACATTTGATATAAGGGGACAATAAAGAAACGTGATTTATGTTCTATCATTCTATAATGAAACATAAGGCTTTTCTCAGCTGTGTAGCCACTTAGAAGTCAATGTAGTAAATTCCAAATGTGCTTCTTAAATGAAATTAATGTATCACACTGACAGCAGTAACTACTGACAAAGTGTAGAAATAACTGTCCCTGCTACTGAGCGAAACTGTTTATTCTGGAAGGAAATTTGGAAATGAAAGAGCTAAACAGAGAAATATAGATGGATATGATAAAATGATATTATTATGATATATATCTGCAATATAAAAGATTTGTAAATCAGGAATATGTTACACCCCTTTACTTAGCAATGTAATAAAAAAAACAATATATGATATGCGTTTGTTTATATTATAATTTTTTACCACATAAATAATAAACACAATCGGAAATATAATGCCAAGAATAAGTAACAGAAACTATTGAGTGCATTTAAATTTCAAATATTCTGTATATATATTCTCTATATATATTTTTTTATTAGTCTAAAATTGTTATGTCTGTAATGTTTTTTTTTTTTAATAAAAATAGTGCCATTGCAATTTTCTGAAAACGTTTAATGTTCACTTAAGCTCCAGTTAAACAAAATGCTACTAAATTGTTGGCAATTGGCTTTCTTAATCCTCCTAAACCAAATGTATTTTTTTTTTTGCTTGTTTTCTAAAACAAATACCCTCCTCCAATTCCTTAGAGACAAAAATGAAAACAATAAAAAATGATAAATGATAATAAGGGTATTAATAATGATAAATTATACTTAATTCAATTTAATTTAATTCATTTATATTTTAGGTAATGTAGTAGTATTCTTTTAATCAGAAGGAGGCAAAATAAAAAATAGTAAAATAGTATAAAGATTATAATAACAACAAAAATTATGAACATGTTATATTGTATAAATTACAAAATGTTTGTTTAAATAATTAAAAGGGACAACAAAAAAAAACTGTTTGAAATACAGAATCTACAGAGTCTACAAATAATAAAACTAATACATATTTTATATCCATATATCTATATTGTAATATATTTTATTATGTTGTCTATAATGTCAAACCTTGCAACTTTTTTTTCAAAAATATAGAAAAAAATTACCATTGTTTCCCTTAATTTTCGTAAAATATCTACCCTTTTTTTTAAAGCGGTTGCTCCAAATATAAAAAAAATTAAGAAAGGTGGAAAATAAAATTAATACAGAATATGTAAATAATCATTATAAAATATTTCAACTGATCTAGGCAGAACTCACACATCTTTTTTGTGGGTAGTAATTTGCCTTAAAATATATCTGAGGCAATTTCCACTAATTATGCAAATCCATTGGTAACTAAGGTCTGACTGCTCGAAAAAAAAAAAAAAAATCCACTCAAAAGATATCCACTGGCAAAACCCAAGGCTGTTCCAAGAAAACTGGGACGCATCTGGGCTTCGAGCTACATTAACGCTTTATAAATTGCAAGTGAATATAACAGATACTATACTTTTAGATCTTGGCCACATGAGAATAATCTAAATATCAAAGATTATTTAAATGTATAAAAAAGAAGAACATTTACCAGAATTGTTGTCACCACAACCGTCCTGTTTTCAATGGCTGATGAATCGTTTTTTAATGAAGGTTCATGTTGGAGCAAAACCAGCTTATCCATATCATTCCAATATCCAATCTGTAAAAAAACAAATTGTAAAAAATATATGAAAACACACACTGAAGTTAAGTACCTAACATTTTGGAACTTTTTAAAATGTAAAAAAGCATAACAAATCTTAAAAAGCAAACAGGCGGTTTGTTAAAGGGGTTATCCCATGACTAATGTAAAAAATGGAAATCAGACCTCATATAGTACATTACAATCCCTTTCTAACAAAGCTAGACCCAGCCCTGTACCTCACATGGATCCAGAGATCTCCCCATTAATTGCTTTGCTAGATTAATATCAAGCTGGCAGCTCAAGTGGAGTGTCTTAGGGGGCATGTCCATGCTCTCCCTATCACAACCCAGTGAGCTGAACAAAGAAATAAGAAAAAACAAACAGCTGGTGACGCTATACAAATATGGTTTATTGAATAAGTCAGTGGCTGTGCTAAATTTTTAATTACACGCAATTACAAAAGTATTCAGATCCAGGTGCTGGTTTGAAAACTGTAGAATATTTTTCATGGGACAACCACTTTAACACCATTACCCATAACTATATATGTCAGTGTCACTCTGACATTATTTACTATTGCTGTCATTGTGATAAAGAGCTTGAAAGGGGTACGACAGAGAGATAAAAAATGAAAAATTATAAATAATTAAACCCGAGGGAAAAATATGCATCCTAGGAGACTTCCGAGTGTCATACACAAATTTTCCGACCAATTACAGCACATTCAATTCAGGTAGAATTGAGTTGAACTCAAACCAAATTTTCTGACCAATTCCTTAGAATCAATTTGGCTACTAAAATAAAGTCTGCATATCTTAACCAATCTCATTTAAATGTACTCCAGCTGGACGCAAAAGCTAGCTGGGCATGTCCTCCATTACCTGGTGCCACACCAAGATCCAACCATTTTGGATGACAGACTTCCCACCACCTTATTTATTTTGGCCCAAAAGTATCATAATACACGGAAAAGATGTAGTACGTCCAATTTAATATCACATATTATAGCCCTGAATGTTCTTAAGCCTAAATCATTACCGTGAATCACCAAAATGTCAAGGGCATAGTCCAGTCCACCATAATTTTCAGCAAGCCCCGGACATCGAAACATATGACTTGAACCACAGATTTTTCAAAACTAAGCTTTCAGCCTGCCAACTTAACATCTGCTTAAACAACTCCTCATAAAATGTAGGAATTCTCCATCAATATGAGACATAGACTTGCTCCTACAAACCAAATAACACAATCTCACAAAACAATACAAATAAAAAAGCTTTTTGATAATCTAATTTATAAAAAATGCCGATGCATTAACAAGATTGATCAATTTTATCGCTATGAGGAAATCTCCCATTGGGAACTTAAAACCAAAAACACTTTCCTCCATATCTGGTCTTTATGGAAAACTTATAGACACTTTAAGAAGTAATTTACAGTCTCTACCCTTGTGCTCCCGAGTTTATTATTCAAACCTTTGAATTACCTAAAAAACAATATCTGTATAATGTGACTACACAATACATGTAATTTGCTCTAATAATTGTAACTATATATGTAACCAGTCTTTTTTTATTAAGATGTAATATGTTTACAATTATCTCTTATACAGATATATTAAAACAATAAAAATTGTTTAAAAAATAAATAAATGCTGATGCACATATAACCTATAATGCTGTAATTACCAGCATCCTAAAAAGACTAAACCAGAGATGAGCGAAGTTTTCAAACATTTCGATAGAATTTGATAGAATTGCTTATCTATTAAACAAGGAGGACGCTGTTCAATTAGATAGCTCTGTGTCCTACAAAGGGATTGATGCAAACTGTGCTGTCTCCTATGGATCACTTCAGCTTCAGATTACAATCCCTGCACTGTCCATGCAGTCTCCCTATGCTCTCTCTACGATCTCCATACATTGTCCCTGCACTTTCCATATCCAACATTAAACAATTAAACGCTTTTAGCAACAATGTTCCTAGCACTTCTTATGTCTCTCACTATGCTCAGCTCACAGTAAAATAGTGGAGACCGAGCGGGATGAGGCTTTTGTAGGGCCTCTAGGAGCAACTGGGGTGTTGCGTTACACCTAGAGGCTCCACTTTCTCTGCACATGACGTGCACTCTGCACTTTAATTGACAGGGTCAGGAGTGATGAAGTTGTCACTGCCTGGCCCTGTCAATCAAAGTAGAGAGGGGGCAGCAGTTGCAGAGAGAGCAGAGCCTCTAGGAGTAACGGCAATGCTCCGGTTGCTCCTAGAGGCTAATTTGCATATATTAAAACTTAATTTTTCTAAGCAATGTGGGCACATATGAACATAGGACCAACACAGATGCCTTTAGCTGCCAAGCGCACATGTAACAGGTCAGTTAGTTTCATAGGTACAAATCTGCTGACAGATGCCCTTTAGAGACCATGAGCTCCTTCACACCCTGAACATTCATGCTTGATTTGGAATTCATTGCCAACATTCTTGGATGCATCTGACTGGTATGTTGCTGCCCCTGAACCGCTAGATGCCTCTCAAAGGTTATGCACCACTCCACAAGTTGAAGCCATCGATCTCATCCATAAACTAATATCCTTATGGTCCACACTATATCAAAGGATACATAGCTTAAGGCCTTATCCACACGCTAGTGTTTTGGTCATTGATTTCCATTAGTGATTGTGAGACAAAACCAAAAGTGGAGGCTATACCGAGATAAAGTATAATAGAAAAATTTGCACCTGTTCAAATAGTTTTCGCTTGCAATCACTAATAGAAATCACTGATCAAACACTGACTGTGTAAATAAGGCCTTACTCTATTGGAACTGCTGAGCATACCAATATCAGGCCTTACCCCATAGACAAAATAAGCTTCCCCGATAAAATCTAAATAGCAGAAAGCGGAGGAACGATTTTCTGGATCCTTTTCCCCAATCATGCTAGCCAGTGCAGTTTCTAGGTAAAATTTCTCTCAGGGCGAGTGTCAAAAAAACTCCCCCCCCGCCCCCCCCATCAAAACTGCTCAATGAAATCATATCAGAAGAGTACTTGCAACCGTCTCACCATATATTTATTTTTTTACAGCACACAAGATTTATTTAGAGCAAAAGAAAATCATAAATTACTGCTTAAACTGCTAAAAGTCCTAGGCAGAGTGATAGAGAAGAACTGCTCCGGGTGGGCGGTAACAGACAGGCAGGCAGTGCGGGCGGCGGTGCTCACCTCACTCACTGTATGTCACGTGGTCCGTGACGTACAGTGAGTGAGCGCCACCGCCCGCAGAGCCTGCCTGTGGGGGGACATTATTTTTAATAAGGATCACTATGGACATTATTTAGAATGGAGGCTGCTGTGGGTGTCATTATAACTGTATAATGTCTGATAGGCCTAGACTAGTCCTGAGTTATATTACCCTGTCCTGTATAATAATGCACCCTGATACCCCTTAGTTATATTACCCCAGAGGGGTAATATAACTAAGAGGACGGGGTATCAGGGAAGGGGACATTATTATACAGGGCATGGGCAGGGTAATATAACTCAGCTCAGGACTAGGCCTATCAGACATTATACAGTAATGACACCCACAGCAGCATTCTAATGTCCATAGTGATCCTTCCTTATTAAACTTAATGTCCCCCACAGTGGCCCCCATTTTCAGAAATCAGATATCTCCCACAGCACCCCCATTGTAATTAATGCCCACCCACCCACAGACCACAGTGTCTCCATTATAGAATTTGTGTTGTAACCACATTGAACGCCTCTGGACTGTCACTCACAGCAGTGCTTCTTTTCAGCACTGTTCAGGGCGGTAACAGGCTGGCAGGCAGTGCGGCGCCGGCGCTCACTCACTTACTGTACGTCACGCGCCTGCGCCGCCTAGTGGGAGGAGCAGGCGCATGATGTCAGAAGTGAGCGCCGTCCGCACGTACTGGAGGAGGTACGTACGGACACTGTAAGAGAGGACTCGGCAGGAGAGATCTCGGGGGGGGGGGGGGGCGCCAGGGGCGCACTAGGGGCGCACGAGACGGGAGAGTAAATGTAATAATAACAGAGAGACACAACAAGAGACACAGGAGACACAACAAGAGGGCGCCCCTGCCGGCGCCCCCCTTCTGACAGCGCCCCGGGCGGCCGCCCGGCCCGCCCGGCCCGCCCGGTCCTAGAAACGGCCCTGATGCTAGCCAGCATCTCAAAAACCTGTAACCAATTGGGAAAAGGTACTAGGAATCAACCTTTACCACCTCTGCTCCTCTTCATCCTTCTTGCTCTCATCTGGCTTAACCCTAGGTGCGTCAATTATACTCTCGGTGCGTCTTATACGGCGAAAAATACGGTAATCCTCTCTCCAATTTTTCTCTCTCACTTTTTCCTTTAAAGCAACAAATGGCATTTATCATATAGAGAAAGTTAATACAAGCCACTTTCTAATATATTGTGATTGTCCATATTACCTCCTTTGCTGACTTGATTCATTTTTCCATCACATTATACACTGCTTGTATCTATGGTTACGACCCCCCTGCAATACATCAGTGGTGGTCGTGCTTGCACACTATAGGAAAAAGTGCCGGTATATGCTCACTTCCGTGGTCCCGGCTGCCAGAGAGGCCGGCACTTTTTTCTATCACTCCACTTCCTGCTCATGCTCCTCTTTTGCTCAGCTCTGGAAGGAAACTTATGGGCACTTCCCCACATGATCTATCCCTAAAGTGTAGCTGGGAGAAACCCTTGTCACCATGGAGGAAAGACCAGGGTATTCTAGTAGGCTTCTGGCGCTCTTCTGCACTAAGGATTCTTCCCAACCCTATACTCTGATGTCAGCTCCCCTTTACCATATTTATTAGGGGTGGAGCTAGGACTCTCTCCCCTTAAACTCTCAAGCTGCTTGCCTTTTGCAAGTTGGCTGCTGGCCTTGCATTTCCGGCAAGGCTGCAGTGCTCATCTCATACTCCTCATGGACCGAGTACTTCTGGTCCCCATTGCCACAATACCCACTCTCTCCAGAGGTTTATCTCCACCAGGCCACCTCTGGATCCACTCTCTTCCATCAAGCCAAATCCACTTCCCACCATAGACATCAGATGCAAACATGGATGTCACTGCAGCTCCTCTCACCAGCTGGCCGGAAGTAGGAAGTTGGGTGTGCACACTGCCTACCCCCTTGCTCATGCTACAGACACCTTGTCGAGTACATCCAGAAGCTGCTGCTCAATCCAGCCTAGACAATTCAGCAGAGCTGCTGCCCTCTCTCTCTTAAGCAAGGCCTCCTAAGACATCTTCCAGTAAGGCAGCCATTCTCTGTATTTTGCCATGCCTGACCAACCTTGACTCTGCTTTTTCCCACTTTAATTAACCACTTCCAATAACCGCTCCTAAATTCCTAATTCTCCTCTTGTCATGCACCCCTTACATTCCCTTGCAGTCCACTCCAGGGGCTTACTTTCCGCCTATTTAAATTGTTAACATCATCATAGGCCAATGAACCAACCAATAAGTGAATCGGTAAACTCAGACAATGATACTGCAACAGCATCTTGTGAAATGTAAACTCTATGTACATAAATAGAAGAGGACTGTGTTGGGTTACCAAGAGTATTCTAGTGCCTCCAAAAATGATAAAATACAGATGTAACAAATGTTAGGCTCACAATTACGGTGTTAAATTCATGGTTGCAGCAAACCGTAACTTGACCGTTGGCTTTTGTTGTGTTAAGTGTCATGTTAACACTTGCTAAATCTGTACTTGTTATTGTCTATCAGGAATGGTTGGGAGTAAAATATATTTGAAACACTTCTTCATCCAGGCTAGCAAATGTTTAATATAATCCCTCATCATTTCCTTTATTAAACTGCTCCACCTCAAACCATTTACTTGACATCTAGATGTATAGTATTCACTTAATTCCCATCCTCCTCCTCTCAGATGGATTTCCTGTCCTGGGACCTTGAGAAATGAGAACTAGAGAAGTAATCTGGGTAAAGTATTAGTTCAGGTCTGAAAAGAAGCTGCAAGTAGGAGCGGCCGGTCTGTCAGCCAGTATTATTCTTAATCAAAAAGAGTATAACAATATACAGTAGATGAGGCTGGAATAGATGTTTTGTGAGGGTAATTTCACATGTGTGTTTCATAATGTTTTTGGGGTTTCTTTTAGTATTTGTATGTAGTGCTCTGGCAGTGTTTATGCATTTTGGGTAAAACACAAATTTCTTTTGAAATATTTCAGGGAAGCAAATTTTTACAAAGAAACACGACAAACCTAAGTAAAGATGTGTGAAATCTATCTATCTATCTATCTATCTATCTATCTATCTATCATCTATCTCATATCTATCTACTGTATCTATCTACTGTATCTATCTCAAATCTGTATATCTATCTGTACTTACTCGTCTGTGCTCCTGTGGCAATGTCTAGCCTCTCTAATGTGGTACCACTGGTGTTACTCCATTACTGGAGTAACACCAGTGGTACCAGCCGAAAGTAAGGCTGATCAGCCTATCAGGAACACCACGCCTGTGTTTGGTCTTCCTGCCTCACCAGCTTTGTTGCATGCTATCTTGTTTATGGATCTCTGACCTGCTGTCTGTTCTGATGGCTTTGCCTCTGATGTTATCTCCTAGTTTTGATCCTGCTTACTATTTGACTCTGCGTGTTACTACTCCTTTGGTTCTGTGAAGTGGCTCTCAGGTTTTGACCTAGTTTGTCTGACTACTGATTTACCCAGCTTAGTTTCCGTGCACTTAGACCGTCGCCCAGTTGGGGACTACTATTTAAATATCTATCTATCTATCTATCTATCCAGAGTTACTGTAGCACAAGTCACTGTAAAAAGTTACTCCTGGATATTACAGAACATTATATCACAGGAAAAAAAAAACTTCCCATAAATATAACCTTTATTACTACAATTAAAAAGATCCAAAAATATAACCAAGAAAGGGCCAATAGCTAATATCCTGAGACATCAGAACAATTAAAAGCCTATCCTCTTGTTTCATGTGTACACACAGTAGGTATATTAGTATACATAAAAAGTTTTTTGCAATCTAACTTATTTACCTGGATACCCCAGTGTCACAAGGTTTTATAGGGACAACAAGGAAGACAGTGGGATTGCCCTTGTCAGGGCGGTAGTTCCGCTCTTAGGTAGGGTGGAATAGGGACTTTGTACGGGTTTATTATTATTTAATTTTATTTTTTCGTATTGCAGTTAGTTTCCCTTGGTTATATTTTGGGATCTTTTTAATTGTAGTAATTAAGGTTACATTTTAGGGGAGGATTTTTTTGCAACATATTTTGAGTACTTCTCTCAGATATTTGGACCCACTGAGTTTAGACTTCTCAGGTCTGTGATACTATTATAGAACATTGCCAGAATACACAGAGCATCACAGTTTGTTGTATATGGGGCTGCGCAGCCACAGTCCAATCAAGAGTTTCTATGATGACACCTGTCTATTGCCAAAAGTATCTATAATGAGAATGTGACTGTGACTATGGGTTCCTGAAGGGACAATGTCATTGGGGAGGATTATCACTATTACTAATTAGGGCATTCTGTGACAGAATTATTACTATTAGGCCTCATGCACACGACCGTTTTTTTAAGGTCCGCAAAAAGGGGTTCCGTAGGTCCGTGATCCGTGACCGTTTTTTTATCCATGGGTCTTCCTTGTTTTTTGGAGGATCCACGGACATGAAAAATGAAAAAAAAAAATCTAAGTCAAGTTTGCCATTGAAATGATAGGAAAAACGGACACGGATCACGGACACGGATGCCAATCTTGTGTGCATCCGTGATTTTTCACGGACCCATTGACTTGAATGGGTCCGTGAACCGTTGGCCGTGAAAAAAATAGGACAGGTCATATTTTTTTCACGGCCAGGAAACACGGATCACGGATGCGGCTGCCAAAAGGTGCATTTTCCGATTTTTCCACGGACCCATTGAAAGTCAATGGGTCCGTGAAAAAAAACAGAAAACGGCACAATGGCCACAGATGCACACAACGGTCGTGTGCATGAGGCCTAAGTAGGACGTTTAGGACTAACTGTAATGCGGAGCACAGCAGACACAGTATTGGCGTAGCGGCAGGATAACAGTGTTGGGACACCAGAAGGAGAAGGGTGATAGAAAAGTTGAGAAATCTAGGGTGTCTGTGTGGCAAACCTGCAGAAAAGACACAGCTGAAAGAAGTCACAATGGCAGTCTGGTGGTGGAGAAGTTGAGGAAAGAGAATGCCTACTGTACACCAGAGGATTAGGTATGCAGTGCTGTAGTCTCCTGTATTTGTAATATCACTAAATGTAATATCCACCCAAATATGCCTATAGCATTGGGGCTGTGGGATTTGGATTGAAAATTTAATATTGTTGCTTAGGCCCTACATCTTTTGAGACCCTGGCTTTCCCCCTAATAAGAAAGAATTGTTTTGCTATAACAGTATGTATTAATAAAATATAATAATAATAATATACAGTATACAAAAAATACGCCATTTACATAGTCAGTATTTATCGTCAGTATTTAGTCGAAATTCTAAGCCAAAACCAGGAGTAGAATCTGCAAAGAAAAATGACATTGTTGTGCCTCTTGTCCTTCAGACCCACTTCTGATTTTGGCTTACAAATAGGGATGAGCGAACCCGGACTGTATAGTTCGGGTTCGTACCGAATTTTGGGGTGTCCGTGACACGGACCCGAACCCGGACATTTTCGTAAAAGTCCGGGTTCGGGTTCGGTGTTCGTCGCTTTCTTTGTGCTTTTGTGACGCTTTCTTGGCGCTTTTTGAAAGGCTGCAAAGCAGCCAATCAACAAGCGTCATACTACTTGCCCCAAGAGGCCATCACAGCCATGCCTACTATTGGCATGGCTGTGATTGGCCAGAGCACCATGTGACCCAGCCTCTATTTAAGCTGGAGTCACATAGCGCCGCCCGTCACTCTGCTCTGATTAGCGTAGGGAGAGGTTGCGGCTGCGACAGTAGGGCGAGATTAGGCAGATTAACTCCTCCAAAGGACTTGATTATTGATCGATCTGCAGCTGTGGGTCATTGAGCTGCTGATACTCAATTGCTCACTGTTTTTAGGCTGCCCAGACCGTTTGTCAGTCACTTTTTTCTGGGGTGATCGGCGGCCATTTTGTGTCTTGTGGTGCGCCAGCACAAGCTGCCACCAAGTGCATTTAACCCTCAATGGTGTGGTTGTTTTTTGGCTAAAGCCTACATCAGGGTGAAGCTGTCACACCAAGTGCATTTAACCAGCAATAGTCTGTTTATTTTTTGGCCATATACTACATCAGGGGCAAGCTGCGCCTGTAACCAAGTGCATTTAACCCTTAATGGTGTGGTTGTTTTTTGGCTAAAGCCTACATCAGGGAGAAGCTGTCACACCAAGTGCATTTAACCAGCAATAGTCTGTTTATTTTTTGGCCATATACTACATCAGGGGCAAGCTGCGCCCGTCACCAAGTGCATTTAACCCTCAGTAGTGTGGTTGGTCAAGCTGTCACACCAAGTGCATTTAACCAGCAATAGTCTGTTCATTTTTTGGCCATATACTACATCAGGGGCAAGCTGCGCCTGTCACCAAGTGCATTTAACCCTCAGTAGTGTGGTTGGTCAAGATGTCACACCAAGTGCATTTAACCAGCAATAGTGTGGTTATTTTTTGGCCATATCCCAGTCCAATTCTGTCAGTAAATCTATACCTGTCACCCAGCGCCTAAATACTAGGCCTCAAATTTATATCCCGCTAAATCTGTCGTTACTGCTGTACTGTTCTGGCTGGGCAAGTTATTTAGTGTCCGTCAAAGCACATTTTTTGTTCTGGGTTGAAATACAATTCCCAATTTAGCAATTTCCTAATTTAGTGGTTTCTGCTGTATCAGAGCTATTTGAAATCTATCCCTAAAAGGGTATATAATATTCAAGGTGCACATAGGGTCATTCAGAATAACTTCACACACACGCTACTGTGCATTTCCAAGTCTAATTCTGTCAGTAAATCTATACCTGTCACCCAGCGCCTGAATACTAGGCCTCAAATTTATATCCAGCTAAATCTGTCGTTAGTGCTGTAGCTGGGCGAGTTATTTAGTGTCCGTTCAAGCACATTTCTTGTTCTGGGTTGAAATACAATTCCCAATTTAGCAATTAAAAAATTTAGTGGTTTCTGCTGTATCAGAGCTATTTGAAATCTATCCCTAAAAGGGTAGATCATATTGAAGGTGCACATAGGGACATTCAGAATAACTTCACACACCCGCTACTGTGCATTTCCAAGTCTAATTCTGTCAGTAAACCCATACCTGTCACCCAGCGCCTAAATACTAGGCCTCAAATTTATATCCAGCTAAATCTGTCGTTAGTGCTGTAGCTGGACGAGTTATTTAGTGTCCGTTCAAGCACATTTCTTGTTCTGGGTTGAAATACAATTCCCAATTTAGCAATTTAAAAATTTAGTGGTTTCTGCTGTATCAGAGCTATTTGAAATCTATCCCTAAAAGGGTAAATCATATTGAAGGTGCACATAGGGTCATTCATAATAACTTCACACACCCGCTACTGTGCATTTCCAAGTCTAATTCTGTCACTAAACCCATACCTGTCACCCAGCGCCTAAATACTAGGCCTCAAATTTATATCCAGCTGAATTTGAATACAATACATTGGGCCAAATAATATTTTTGTTGTTGTGGTGAACGATAACAATGAGGAAAACATCTAGTAAGGGACGCGGACATGGTCGTGGTGGTGTTAGTGGACCCTCTGGTGCTGGGAGAGGACGTGGCCGTTCTGCCACATCCACACGTCCTAGTGTACCAACTACCTCAGGTCCCAGTAGCCGCCAGAATTTACAGCGATATATGGTGGGGCCCAATGCCGTTCTAAGGATGGTAAGGCCTGAGCAGGTACAGGCATTAGTCAATTGGGTGGCCGACAGTGGATCCAGCACGTTCACATTATCTCCCACCCAGTCTTCTGCAGAAAGCGCACAGATGGCGCCTGAAAACCAACCCCATCAGTCTGTCACATCACCCCCATGCATACCAGGGAAACTGTCTCAGCCTCAAGTTATGCAGCAGTCTCTTATGCTGTTTGAAGACTCCGCTGGCAGGGTTTCCCAAGGGCATCCACCTAGCCCTTCCCCAGCGGTGGAAGACATAGAATGCACTGACGCACAACCACTTATGTTTCCTGATGATGAGGACATGGGAATACCACCTCAGTATGTCTCTGATGATGACGAAACACAGGTGCCAACTGCTGCGTCTTTCTGCAGTGTGCAGACTGAACAGGAGGTCAGGAATCAAGACTGGGTGGAAGACGATGCAGGGGACGATGAGGTCCTAGACCCCACATGGAATGAAGGTCGTGCCACTGACTTTCACAGTTCGGAGGAAGAGGCAGTGGTGAGACCGAGCCAACAGCGTAGCAAAAGAGGGAGCAGTGGGCAAAAGCAGAACACCCGCCGCCAAGAGACTCCGCCTGCTACTGACCGCCGCCATCTTGGACCGAGCATCCCAAAGGCAGCTTCAAGGAGTTCCCTGGCATGGCACTTCTTCAAACAATGTGCTGACGACAAGACCCGAGTGGTTTGCACGCTGTGCCATCAGAGCCTGAAGCGAGGCATTAACGTTCTGAACCTTAGCACAAACTGCATGACCAGGCACCTGCATGCAAAGCATGAACTGCAGTGGAGTAAACACCTTAAAACCAAGGAAGTCACTCAGGCTCCCCCTGCTACCTCTTCTGCTGCTGCCGCCTCGGCTCTTCCTCCGCCTCTGGAGGAACGTTGGCACCTGCCGCCCAGCAAACAGGGGATGTACCACCAACACCACCACCACCTCCGTCACCAAGCATCTCAACCATGTCACACGGCAGCGTTCAGCTCTCCATCTCACAAACATTTGAGAGAAAGCGTAAATTCCCACCTAGCCACCCTCGATCCCTGGCCCTGAATGCCAGCATTTCTAAACTACTGGCCTATGAAATGCTGTCATTTAGGCTGGTGGACACAGACAGCTTCAAACAGCTCATGTCGCTTGCTGTCCCACAGTATGTTGTTCCCAGCCGGCACTACTTCTCCAAGAGAGCCGTGCCTTCCCTGCACAACCAAGTATCCAATAAAATCAAGTGTGCACTGCGCAACGCCATCTGTGGCAAGGTCCACCTAACCACAGATACGTGGACCAGTAAGCACGGCCAGGGACGCTATATCTCCCTAACTACACACTGGGTAAATGTAGTGGCAGCTGGGCCCCAGGCGGAGAGCTGTTTGGCGCACGTCCTTCCGCCGCCAAGGATCGCAGGGCAATATTCTTTGCCTCCTGTTGCCACCTCCTCCTACTCAGCTTCCTCCTCCTCTTCTTCCACCTGCTCATCCAGTCAGCCACACACCTTCGCCACCAACTTCAGCACAGCCCGGGGTAAACGTCAGCAGGCCATTCTGAAACTCATATGTTTGGGGGACAGGCCCCACACCGCACAGGAGTTGTGGCGGGGTATAGAACAACAGACCGACGAGTGGTTGCTGCCGGTGAGCCTCAAGCCCGGCCTGGTGGTGTGCGATAATGGGCGAAATCTCGTTGCAGCTCTGGGACTAGCCGGTTTGACGCACATCCCTTGCTTGGCGCATGTGCTGAATTTGGTGGTGCAGAAGTTCATTCACAACTACCCCGACATGTCAGAGCTGCTGCATAAAGTGCGGGCCGTCTGTGCGCGCTTCCGGCGTTCACATCCTTCCGCTGCTCGCCTGTCTGCGCTACAGCGTAACTTCGGCCTTCCCGCTCACCGCCTCATATGCGACGTTGCCACCAGGTGGAACTCCACCTTGCACATGCTGGACAGACTGTGCGAGCAGCAGCAGGCCATAGTGGAGTTTCAGCTGCAGCACGCACGGGTCAGTCGCACTACGGAACAGCACCACTTCACCACCAATGACTGGGCCTCCATGCGAGACCTGTGTGCCCTGTTGTGCTGTTTCGAGTACTCCACCAACATGGCCAGTGGCGATGACGCCGTTATCAGCGTTACAATACCACTTCTATGTCTCCTTGAGAAAACACTTAGGGCGATGATGGAAGAGGAGGTGGCCCAGGAGGAGGAGGAGGAGGAGGAAGAGGGGTCATTTTTAGCACTTTCAGGACAGTCTCTTCGAAGTGACTCAAAGGGAGGTTTATTTCAACAGCAGAGGCCAGGTACAAATGTGGCCAGCCAGGGCCCACTACTGGAGGACGAGGAGGACGAGGATGAGGAGGAGATGGAGGAGGAAGGGGATGAAGCATGGTCACAGCGGGGTGGCACCCAACGCAGCTCGGGCCCATCATTGGTGCGTGGCTGGGGGGAAAGACAGGACGATGACGATACGCCTCCCACAGAGGACAGCTTGTCCTTACCCCTGGGCAGCCTGGCACACATGAGCGACTACATGCTGCAGTGCCTGCGCAACGACAGCAGAGTTGCCCACAATTTAACGTGTGCGGACTACTGGGTTGCCACCCTGCTGGATCCACGGTACAAAGACAATGTGCCCACCTTACTTCCTGCACTGGAGCGTGATAAGAAGATGCGCGAGTACAAGCACACGTTGGTAGACGCGCTACTGAGAGCATTCCCAAATGTGACAGGGGAACAAGTGGAAGCCCAAGGCCAAGGCAGAGGAGGAGCAAGAGGTCGCCAAGGCAGCTGTGTCACGGCCAGCTCCTCTGAGGGCAGGGTTAGCATGGCAGAGATGTGGAAAACTTTTGTCAACACGCCACAGCTAACTGCACCACCACCTGATACGCAACGTGTTAGCAGGAGGCAACATTTCACTAACATGGTGGAACAGTACGTGTGCACACCCCTCCACGTACTGACTGATGGTTCGGCCCCATTCAACTTCTGGGTCTCTAAATTGTCTACGTGGCCAGAGCTAGCCTTTTATGCCTTGGAGGTGCTGGCCTGCCCGGCGGCCAGCGTTTTGTCTGAACGTGTATTCAGCACGGCAGGGGGCGTCATTACAGACAAACGCAGCCGCCTGTCTACAGCCAATGTGGACAAGCTGACGTTCATAAAAATGAACCAGGCATGGATCCCACAGGACCTGTCCATCCCTTGTGCAGATTAGACATTAACTACCTCCCCTTAACCATATATTATTGGACTCCAGGGCACTTCCTCATTCAATCCTATTTTTATTTTCATTTTGCCATTATATTGCGAAGCTACCCAAAGTTGAATGAACCTCTCCTCTGTCTGGGTGCCGGGGCCTAAATATATGCCAATGGACTGTTCCAATGTTGGGTGACATGAAGCCTGATTCTCTGCTATGACATGCAGACTGATTCTCTGCCGACATGAAGCCAGATTGTCTGTTATGGGACCTCTCTCCTCTGCCTGGGTGCTGGGCCTAAATTTATGAAAATGGACTGTTACAGTGGTGGGTGACGTGAAGCCTGATTCTCTGCTATGACATGAAGACTGATTCTCTGGTGACATGAAGCCAGATTCTGTGTTACGGAACCTCTCTCCTCTGCCTGGGTGCTGGGCCTAAATTTATGAAAATGGACTGTTGCAGTGGTGGCTGACGTGAAGCCTGATTCTCTGCTATGACATGAAGACTGATTCTCTGGTGACATGAAGCCAGATTCTGTGTTACGGAACCTCTCTCCTCTGCCTGGGTGCTGGGCCTAAATTTATGAAAATGGACTGTTGCAGTGGTGGCTAACGTGAAGCCTGATTCTCTGCTATGACATGAAGACTGATTCTCTGCTGACATGAAGCCAGATTCTGTGTTACGGAACCTCTCTCCTCTGCCTGGGTGCTGGGCCTAAATTTATGAAAATGGACTGTTACAGTTGTGGGTGACGTGAAGCCTGATTCTCTGCTATGACATGCAGACTGATTCTCTGCTGACATGAAGCCAGATTCTCTGTTAAGGGACCTCTCTCCTCTGCCTGGGTGCTGGGCCTAAATATATGACAATGGACTGTTGCAGTGGTGGATGACGTGAAGCCTGATTCTCTGCTATGATATGAAGACTGATTCTCTGCTGACATGAAGCCAGATTGTCTGTTACGGGACCTCTCTCCTCTGCCTGGGTGCCAGGGCCTAAATTTATGACAATGGACTGTTACAGTGGTGGGTGACGTGAAGCCTGATTCTCTGCTATGACATGCAGACTGATTCTCTGCTGACATGAAGCCAGATTCTCTGTTAAGGGACCTCTCTCCTCTGCCTGGGTGCTGGGCCTAAATATATGACAATGGACTGTTGCAGTGGTGGCTGACGTGAAGCCTGATTCTCTGCTATGATATGAAGACTGATTCTCTGGTGACATGAAGCCAGATTCTGTGTTACGGAACCTCTCTCCTCTGCCTGTGTGCTGGGCCTAAATTTATGAAAATGGACTGTTACAGTGGTGGGTGACGTGAAGCCTGATTCTCTGCTATGACATGCAGACTGATTCTCTGCTGACATGAAGCCAGATTGTCTGTTACGGGACCTCTCTCCTCTGCCTGGGTGCCAGGGCCTAAATTTATGACAATGGACTGTTACAGTGGTGGGTGACGTGAAGCCTGATTCTCTGCTATGACATGCAGACTGATTCTCTGCTGACATGAAGCCAGATTCTCTGTTAAGGGACCTCTCTCCTCTGCCTGGGTGCTGGGCCTAAATATATGACAATGGACTGTTGCAGTGGTGGCTGACGTGAAGCCTGATTCTCTGCTATGATATGAAGACTGATTCTCTGCTGACATGAAGCCAGAATGTCTGTTACGGGACCTGTCTCCTCTGCCTGGGTGCTGGGCCTAAATTTATGAAAATGGACTGTTACAGTGGTGGGTGACGTGAAGCCTGATTCTCTGCTATGACATGAAGACTGATTCTCTGCTGACATGAAGCCAGATTCTCTGTTAAGGGACCTCTCTCCTCTGCCTGGGTGCTGGGCCTAAATATATGACAATGGACTGTTGCAGTGGTGGCTGACGTGAAGCCTGATTCTCTGCTATGATATGAAGACTGATTCTCTGCTGACATGAAGCCAGATTGTCTGTTACGGGACCTCTCTCCTCTGCCTGGGTGCTGGGCCTAAATTTATGAAAATGGACTGTTACAGTGGTGGGTGACGCTAAGTCTGATTCTCTGCTATGACATGAAGACTGATTCTCTGGTGACATGAAGCCAGATTCTGTGTTACGGAACCTCTCTCCTCTGCCTGGGTGCCGGGGCCTAAATTTATGAAAATGGACTGTTCCAGTGGTGGGTGACGTGAAGCCTGATTCTCTGCTATGGGACCTCTCTCCAATTGATTTTGGTTAATTTTTATTTATTTAATTTTTATTTTAATTCATTTCCCTATCCACATTTGTTTGCAGGGGATTTACCTACATGTTGCTGCCTTTTGCAGCCCTCTAGCCCTTTCCTGGGCTGTTTTAAAGCCTTTTTAGTGCCGAAAAGTTCGGGTCCCCATTGACTTCAATGGGGTTCGGGTTCGGGATGAAGTTCGGATCGGGTTCGGATCCCGAACCCGAACATTTTCGGGAAGTTCGGCCGAACTTCTCGAACCCGAACATCCAGGTGTCCGCTCAACTCTACTTACAAATACTGATGCAAATATTTCATCAAGTACTGATCGTGTGAAAGTGTTGATCATCTGGAATCTGCATTTTTAACAGCACTTCGAACTGTATATTGCTTTTGATATATATTTTTTTTCGTTCAAAAAGAAAGCATTTAAATCACTGAAAAAGGAGGGTGGCGAGGAAGCACTGAAAAAGTATAAGGAAAAAAATAGAATATGCAAAAGACAAATAAAAGCAGCCAAACTAAAGATCGAGAGATTAATTGCCGAAGAGAGTAAAACTAATCCTAAAATGTTCTTCAATTATATAAATGGTAAAAAGTATAAATCTGAAGGTGTCGGCCCGTTAAAGAGTAATGAGGGGGGAGTCGCAGAGAGCAACGAGGAGAAAGCAAAGCTATTAAATATTTTTTTCTCCACTGTATTCACTGAAGAAAATAAACTATCAGATGAAATGCAGAATGTAAAAGTAAATTCCCCATTAAAAGTGTCCTGTCTGACCCAGGAACAAGTACAACAGCGTCTTAAAAAGATTAAAATAGCAAATTGCCAGGACCGGATGGCATACACCACAGTATCCTAAGGGAATTAAGTAATATCATAGCCAGACCCTTATTTCTGATATTTAAGGACTCTATAATGACAGGGAGAGTTCCACAGGATTGGCGCATGGCAAATGTGGTGCCAATATTCAAAAGGGTCTAAAAACAGAGCCCGGAAACTATAGGCCGGTAAGTTTAACATCTGTTGTGTGTAAACTGTTTGAAGGTTTTCTAAGAGGTGCTATCTTGGAGGATCTCAATGAGAATAAGGAAATAACGCCATATCAGCATGGCTTCATGAGGGATCGGTCATCTCAAACTAATTTAATCAGTTTCTATGAGGAGGTAAGTTCTAGACTTGACAGCGGCAAATCAATGGATGTTGTATATCTGGACTTCTCCAAAGCATTTGACACTGTACCACATAAAAGGTTAGTATATAAAATGAGAATTATTGGATTGGGAGAAAAAATGTCTGTATGTGGGTAAGTAACTGGCTCAATGATAGAAAACAGAGGGTGGTTATTAATGGTACATACTCAGATTGGGTCAGTGTCACTAGCGGAGTACCTCAGGGGTCAGTATTAGAGAGGGTCACTCTCACTAGTGGGGTACCACAGGGGTCAGTATTGGGCCATATTATCTTCAATATATTTATTAATGGTCTTGTAGAAGGCTTGCACAGTAAAATATAAATTTTCGCAGATGACACTAAACTGTGTAAAGTAACTTGACACGGAAGAGGACAGTATACTGCTACAGATGAATCTCGATAGTTTGGAGGTTTGGGCAGAGAAGTGGCAGATGAGGTTTAACACTGACAAATGTAAAGTTATGCACATGGGAAGGAATAATGCAAGTCACCCGTACATACTAAATGGTAAAACACTGGGTAACACTGACATGGAAAAGCACCTAGGAATTTAGGCGAAACGCAAACTAAGCAGTAAAAACCAGTGTCAGGCAGCTGCTTCCAAGGCCAATAAGATAATGGGTTGCATCAAAAGGGGCATAGATGCCCGTGATGAGAGCATAGTTCTACCACTTTACAAATCACTAGTCAGACCACACATGGAGTACTGTGTACAGTTCTTGGCTCCTGTGAACAAGGCAGACATAGCAGAGCTGGAGAGGGTCCAGAGGAGGGCAACTAATGTAATAACTGGAATGGGGCAACTACAGTACCCTGAAAGATTATCAAAATTAGGGTTATTCACTTTAAAAAAAAGATGACTGAGGGGAGATCTATTAACGATGTACAAATATATCAGGGGTCAGTACAGAGATCTCTCCCATCATCTATTTATCCCTAAGACTGTGACTGTGACGAGGGGACATCCTCTGCGTCTGGAGGAAAGAAGGTTTGTACACAAACATAGAAAAGGATTCTTTATGGTAAGAGGTGGTGATGGTGAGCACTAAAAGAGTTCAAGAGGGGCCTGGATGTATTTCTGGAGCGTAATAATATTACAGGTTATAGCTACTAGAGATGGGTTGTTGATCCAGGGAGTTATTCTGAAGCCTGATTGGAGTCGAGAAGGAATTTTTTCCCCCTAAAGTGAGGAAAATTGGCTTCTACCTCACAGTTTTGTTCTTTTTTTGCCTTCCTCTGGATCAACTTGCAGGATAACAGGCTGACCTGGGCGGACAGATGTCTTTTTTTCAGCCTTATAAACTATGTTACTATGTTCTTGACCCTTGAGGATACAGAACAGTGTGGTTATGTTCTGTCAATAATATCAGTACAGGTGTATCTAATTAAAATAGAATATCATTGAAAAGGTAATTTATTTCACTAATTCAATTCAAAAAGTGAATATACGGGGAGGCGTGTCCAGCCATGCAGGAGTGAGGAGGTGTGCGGTGTGAGCTCCTCTCCTGCCCCGGTATAATACAGTGCAAGCCACCCTTCCCACATGGGGAAAATACTCAAGAAGGGTAGAGCCCGGTCTGTGGCTCCCCTGCAATCCTCACAAGGTGACCTGCCTCGGCTGTTTGCCAAGCAGCCTGCCGCGCCGAACCCCGGCCAGAAGGAGCGCGACACGCGCCTGCAAGATGGCGTCGATCCCCCTATACAGGCTGCAACCTCCGCAGTGGCCTCCGGCCTGCCTGACCTTTCTCACGGCCGCACCTGCTCCTGGTCGGCTTCTGACCCGCTCCTGGGCTCCCTGCCGGGACCTAAAGACGTCTCCCTGGACAATGGAACCCTGACCCAAATCCCGGCCTTGGACCCACACACTCTCCTTGGCGGGAACCTCCTCTGGCGGCGCAGACATCACCGCGGCCTATCCTCACTCAGGTTGGTACTGGAGGGACCCCTCTCCCACAACGGCCGTCCCGGTCACCTCCTCGTGTGGCCAACCCAGAACTTGGGACTCTCAGGCCTTCAACACCCCCATTTTGCCTGGCAGCTGACTTCTCCATCCAGCCTCCTGGGGCCTGCCCCTTACCTGCCCCTTACCTGCCCCTTCAGTCCTATCCTGGGCGCCTTCGCTATTATCTGGAGTGCCCTCTGCCACACTCTGCTCCTCGGGACACCTCACCTCTGCGCCTTGAAGCGGCTTTAGGACAGTGTTCCCCGCAGCAGCCTTTCCGTCCTCCTTCCCACTCCCCTGGGCCATCTCTGGCGGCAGCGCCGCATTGGTTTACGGGCTCCTCATGGGACGGGTCCCATTCATGTCACTATGGAGCCACCTCTCCTTAACCGCTTGTTGCAGCTGCCCACGCCACCACAGACCCACAGGGATCTCCTCAGCCCGTTCAGAGGCCTCCCACCTCCACTCTGCTGTTAGACGAGGATTCTCGGCCACCCACAATGATGGATTTACATAACCTGCTATGCTCTCTGCCGTCTAAGACGGATCTTTCCCGCTTTGCTGCTGATATCTTGCAAGAATGTAGAAAGGAGTTTGCTCAAATCCGCTCTAAGATGACTAATCTGGATGTTAAAGTGGACTCTCTCCAGTGGGACCATGTCTTCTTATCTGCTACTGTACAGTCGCTGTCTGATAAAATGCAATCTTATGATACACAATTGCGCATCCTATACCATCATCTTGATGACATTGAAAACAGGAATCGTCGCAATAACTTACGAATCCGAGGCCTCCCAGAATCCATACCGCCAGCGTACCTTCTGCCCACCCTGGTGAGGATCTTCAATGGACTCCTGGGCCGCCGGCCTACATTGTAATTGGCCGGTCCCATAGGGCGCTGAGCCCTCCTAATCCGGATTCTTTAAAGCCAAAGGACTTATTTGCAGGGTTCACTTCTATTCCGTGAAGGAGCAGATCCTACTGAAAGCAAGACAGTCGTCGCCCCTGTCGTACGAGGGCACCCCCTTCATTCTGCTCCAAGACATCTCTCGCCACACCTTGGCGCAACAAGCCGTTCTTCGCCCGCTCTTGTCCCTCCTTAAGGACAGTGGCATTTCTTATCGTTGGAGCTTCCCCTTTGCTCTTCTTCCGGGTCCTAAGGAACGACAGGTTGTCCTCCGAGACCCATCAGACCTCCCTCATTTTCTTCAACGGCTGGACTTACCTCCAGTGGACCTGGGTCCCTGGCCATCCATCCTTTCATATGCTCCGGGACCACCGGGACCACCTTGCTCACTACCCGCTGTGGACATGTAGGCCGAAGCGTAGTTCTCCGTCTCTTCCTGCTGCCTGATGGGTTTGCTGTGACACTTCTTTGGGATGCTGATCACTGCTGCTTATTCTTATCTCTTCTCCTTTCATGGGGGGCTTATTTGTTTTTCTCCTGTATTTGCCTGCCCTGTTTAGATGCTTCCTGAACTTTCTGTGGCTGGCACTGTTATCTTCTGTGTTCCTTTGTTCTGTCTTCCCTACTCTTACCGGGGCCACGATAAGTGGCTTCTGTCTGGCTCACACTTCTCCCGAAAGACCCGGAGACTCTCCCTTGGGGTGTCTGATCCCGAGCGATAGTCTCTTTTGACCCTTTGGTCTCCCTATCCCCGTTTTTGTTTTCATTTTCCCTCTGTTTCCTGTACCCCTTCCTTTCGTTTTTTTCCTTGTCTTCGTCTCTGGTGGATTTTCTACCTCCCTTCCCTTGGTGTTTTTTCCTCTCTCTGCAGGTATGGCCTCCTTGACGATTGCATCCTTCAATGTGAAGGGCTTTAACACTCCAGAGAAAAGGGCCCAGGTGCTTCACCACTTTCATCACCAGCAGGTACATGTTGTTTGTTTCCAGGGGACTCATTTTAAGGTGGGTCATGCCCCGGCCAGACACTACACGTCCTGGCACTTCGCAAATAATCCGGTTAATAAGACGAAGGGAGTCACCATAGTGGTCCATCAATCTTTACCACACCAAGTGCTGGATTGTACTGTCGACCCGGATGCCCGGTTTCTAGTTCTTTCACTGCTCATAGGTGGTAGGGAATTCACTTTCCTTAATGTTTATGCCCCCAATCAGAACCAGGCCTCTTTCATTGAGGATCTGCTGGACAAGGTAGCTCCGTTGATCCGTGGGACGTTAGTTCTGTGTGGGGACCTCAACCTGACACTCGACCCTACCCTTGATAACTCCACTGGCCGCACATCCCTCCCTTACTCCACCATAAAAAAAGTCCCCTGGTGTCTTCAGCATCCGGCGGACAGGGACTATTCCTTTTATTCTGCTCCTCACGACTCATATAGTCGTATTGATTACATACTTCTCCCACAACTGGCCTTGTTGTGGTTGACCGCCACACATATTGGCAACATTTTGTGGTCCGACCATGCCCCGATGTATTGCTCCCTGACCCTTCCCTTCTTGGCCAGACAGGAGTGGACTTGGCGCCTTAATAAGTCCCCTCTTCTCGACGCGGTCTGTGTTGCGGACCTCACTGATAAAACATTTCTTGATGGACCATACAGATGATCCTACTCCGCTACCTGTGCAGTGGGAAGCTATGAAATGTGTCCTGTGAGGTATTCTTATCAAACACGGTTCCCGTCTCAAAAAGAAAGCTTATTCTCTTAAACTTGCATTGCAAATGGTCACTTCGTTGGAAGTTGCCCACAAGCGTGCACTCTCTCTACAAACCCTGCGTGATCTCCAGAATGCACGCATGGAAGCTAAACGCCTCTTGAAAGCGTCTTATAGATGCATGCTGCAACTTTGCAGGAGTAAATTCTATGAGTTTGGGAACAAGAGTGGTCGTATGTTGGCAAGGGCCCTCAAAGGATAATTGGCTGCTTCTCACATCCCCACCGTCAAAACGGCTCATGACCGCATGGTGCAAACCACCCCAGACATAGCTGCCACTTTCCACACCTTTTATTCGCAGCTCTATAATCTCCCCCGCACCCCAGTACAGCAGACAGGCACCCCTTCTAACCTCACCGCTTTGCTCCCTAAACTGTCAGACACTGACTCACCTAGAGGCCCCATTTACGGACGCTGAAATTCAGTTAGTGCTCAAGACCCTGCCCGGTGGCAGGTGGCCCTGACGGGTTTACTGCCCGTTTTTAAAAAACTTTTTCCACAGACCTGTCCCCGGTCCTGCTGTCAGTTTTCAACGCTGTGTCTCCTGGGCTTTCCTTCCCGGCGCAGTCCACACAGGTCCATATTACTGTAATCCCGAAACTGGGTAAGGGCCCGCACTTATGTGCCAGTTACTGTCCTATCTTGCTTTTAAATGTAGATCTTAAGATCTTTGCCAAATTGTTGGTGAATAGACTGAATGTTCATTTGCCTTCTTTAATTTGCAATGATCAGGTCGGATTTGTGCTGGGGAGGGAGGCCCGAGATAACACTCTTAAGACCCTTGATATTATCCATTATGGTAAACTGAAAAAGACCCCCCTTATGATCCTGTCCTTAGATGCCGAGAAGGCTTTCGAAAGGATATTGTGGCCATCCATCCAAACTGCCCTATCCCATATTGGAGTAGGCCCGATGTTTCTGTCTAAGGTTCTGTCTCTATATAAGCGCCCCACAGCTCGAGTTAAGATTGACGGAACGCTTTCCTCCTCCTTCCCAATCCACAACAGGACACGACAGGACTGTCTCCCCTTCTGTACGTTCTAGTTATGGAACATCTTCTCGCCTCCATCCGAGCCAACCCAGACATCTCGGGGATAAGGATAGGCTCACAAGAATACAAATGAGAGGCATATGCAAATGATCTCCTTCTTTATATAACTAACCCCTGGGTTTCATTGCGTTCCTTGCTCAAAGAGATCTCTGACTTTGGTGTTGGGACAAATTTTAAATTAACATGTCCAAGTCTAAGGCTTTGAATGTTACTCTGCCAGAAGCCCTGGTTTCCTCCCTTAAAAGCTCCTTCCCTTTTGTTTGGCCCTCTGCTGGGATTACTTATCTTGGCACAAGAATCACTTCTGACATCTCCCGACTCTTGTCGCTGAATTTTTCACCCCTTCTCCAGCGTTTTCAAAAAGATCTTGACGGCTGGTCAGACGTGGTTTTTCCTGGTTTGGTAGAATTAGTATTTTGAAAATGAACCTGTTGCCCAAACTGCTTTACCTACTGCAGACGATTCCCCTCCGTGTCCCATCCATATTCTGGTCACAACTGCGTTGTTGTTTCACGCAATTTGTATGGGCGCCCGGCAGGCCACGGTTGAAATGGGAGGTATTGACACGTCCTAAGGAGAATGGAGGGGTGGGCCTACCTGATTGTCGACTGTACTACTATGCTACTGCGTATGCCCGGTTGTTAGACATGACTCGTTTGGACACGTCAAAGGCCTGGGTTCACCTTGCCCGGGATTCTGCCCCTTGCTCACTTACTACCCTTCCATGGTTGGCGGTATAACCAGGCCCCCCGCATTCGCACCTATCTTTTACGGCATGCCAGACCATCATGATTCTTTCTTCTATAAATCGTATGGCGTCACTAATTGACCCCAAAGGCCCTCTATTGCCGATAACGGACCATCCCAATTTCCCCCCGGCCCGGTCGACCGGTTCTTTCCTCACAGGCACGCGGAACCGCCCGCTCTGGTTCTGCCATGTCCTTTCGGGTTCCATATTGAAGCCCCTATCTCAGGTACTAGATACTCCGACCCCCTCCGCCCGTGGATCTTTTGAGTATATGCAGCTTCATAATTTCCACTCCTCTTTGGCCAAGACCCATGACCTATCCCGTGACCTAACGGACTTTGAAAAAATGTGCCTTTTCCCTTCGGCGGTCCTGCGTCCTGTTTCCTCTATTTATAAGCTACTTTTATGCCATCGGTCCTTGTGCACTCCTCCATATTGCCAGGCTTGGGAACGCGACTTAGGGAGACAGTATACCCCTGCTCAATGGAACAAATGCTTCATGTTATCTCACAAATCATCAATTTCTACCAAAGCTCAAGAAACGAGTTATAAAATTGTATCCAGGTGGTACAGGGTACCAGTGCTGCTCCACCGATGGTTCCCGACGATATCGGATCGTTGCTAGAGATGCCTTACGGAGGAGGGCACAATGCTCCATGTCTGGTGGCAGTGTAATGTGCTGCGCCCTTTCTGGGATTTTATACACAAATCAATCACTGAGGTCACTGGGGTCCCCATACAGAACTCCCCAGAGTAGATTCTGCTATTTGATAGCATCCTGAATGTCCCAACTTAAGGCGTAAGGCGGTGATTCCCAGACACTGGAAATCCACCTCTCCCCCTCTCTTGAGGAGTGGTTCGAGGAAATTACTCTTTACCAGAGGTTGGAAGACCTTATCAGTGTAACACCCTCTGATGTATCCCTTTCTTGAGGACCTGGGGCCCTTGGGATGAATTCTACGCCACGTCCTCGTTTCGTGACGCCAGGCTTTAGATATTCCTTGCAATACTGCAGTCCCCCCCCCACTCTCTCTTCCATCCCTCCCATCCTCCCCGCTGTCTTGTATTCGTTTGTCTACTGTGTCTGTTGTCTCTTCTTCTTCGTGTCCGCTTGGATATCAATAGTCACATGACTATACATTTGCTATGCTATGCTATTTGTACTTTTGAGAATTGTCTCTCATGCTAATTTTTATACTGCACTCTTTGTATTATTCTTGTAGCTGACATTGATCGGTGTTGTTCTGCTAATATTGAAAAATCTTTAATAAAACGTTAATTTGAAAAAAATAAAAAAATAAAGTGAATATACAGTATTAAGTAGATTCATTACACATAGAGTGATCTATGTCAAGTGTTCATTTCTTTTAATGTTAATGATTATGGCTTACAGCTAATGAAACTCCAGAATTCAGTATCTCAGAAAATTTGAATATTGCGAAAAGTTCAATATTGTAGACTCATGCAGTCACACCCTAATCAGCTAATCAACACAAAACACCTGTAAAGGTTTCCTAAGCTTTTAAATGGTCCCTCAGTCTGGTTCTGTAGGCTACATAATCATGGGGAAGACTGCTTACTTGACAGCGACTGGAGTCAGTGCTTCAAGAGCCACCCCACACTGACATATCCAGGACTTGGCCTACAACTATCACATTCCATGTGAAGCCAATCTTGACCCAGGGACAATGTCAGAAGCGTCTTACAGGGCTAAGGAGAAAAAGTACTGGACGGTTGCTCAGTGGTTCAAAGTCCTGTTCTCAGATTAAAGTAAATTTTGCATTTCATTTGGAAATCAAGGTTCCAGAGTCTGGAGGAATAATGAAGAGGCACACAATCCAAGTTCATTGAGGTTCAGTATGCAGTTTTCATAGTGACGGTTTACTTCATGCTTACCACTGCTGACAAGCTTTATGGAGATGCTAACTTCATTTTCCAGCAGGACTTGGCACCTGCCCACACTGCCAAAACTACCAATACTTGGTTTTAATACCACGTTATCACTATGCTTGACTGTCCAGCAAACGGCCTGACCTAAAACCCATAATTAATCTATGGGGTATTGTCAAGAGCAAGATAAGAAACACCACACCCAACAATGCAGATGAGCTGAAGGCCAGTATCAAAGCAACCTGGGCTTCCATAACACCTCAGCAGTGCCACAGGATAATTGCCTCGGTGCCACACTGCATTGATGCAGTACTTCATATAAAAGGAGGCCTAATCAAGTATTGAGTGCATATACTCTACATACCTTTCAATAGGTCAACATTTCTGTATTTAAAATCATTTTTTTAATTAGTCATATAATCTAATTTTCTGAAATATTTATCAACATTAACACTTGAAATAGATCACTCTGTGTGTAATGAATCTACACTGAACAAAAATATAAACGCAACACTTTCGGTTTTGCTCCCATTTTGCATGAGCTGAACTCAAAGATCTGAAACATTTTCTACATACACAAAAGACCCATTACTATCAAATATTATTCACAAATCTGTCTAAATCTGTGTTAGTGAGCACTTCTCCTTTGCCGAGATAATACATCCCACCTCACAGGTGTGGCATATCAAGGTGCTGATTAGACAGCATGAATATTGCACAGGTGTGCCTTAGACTTCCCACAATAAAAGGACACTTTGAAATGTGCAGTTTGATCACACAGCACAATGCCACAGATGTCGCAACGTTTGAGGGAGCGTGCCTCTTCAAATTTGAGGTGGCTAGAGTGGAGTTTCAATGAATGTCAATGGATGGCAGTTCACAAATCATGTCCTGATTTTTCAGCTCACACTCTAGATTTTGTCACTCTGCTGGCTGCTCACACACCTGGGTTTCTTATGGCAACTCACTCTACAGCAAGGGCAGAGAAGAGCGGTTAAAAACAAACTGCTCCAACTTTCTCACTTCACTGGCGGTTGCAATCTTCAAACGTTTGTAGTTTTAAAAATCCTACAGCGAAGAGCTTTATATTGTGAGAATAACAAGACCTAGACATACATTTTGATACATAGTATGTCTCTGAAATATAAAAAATGAAGGCACAGTCACAGTTTAGAAATTGCCCTTCAAATTTGAGGTGGCTAGAGTGGAGTTTTAATAAATGTCAATGGGCGGCATGAGTTTCAAACAAATGATCATATTGTGAAACCTATCAGGACTATAGCTTAGCTGTAAGGGACCAAAGTTCAGTGGTAGGAACTAGTATATTAGGATCTGAGAAAACCAGGAGAGATTTGAGAAACAGTGCCTGCACAAATAGTTAGTGCCCATCCCTCTTCAGGTTTGTAACCGTGCTATTGGTATTCCCAGGGGACCCAACTGTTACCCAATCTGCGGTTGCTATGTGCAAGCAGCTTGGAGAACAGTCTGCAGCTACTTGTGTGAGCGATTGGGGCTGGCTGGTGGAACTTTATGTGAGCAACCAGTAAGGCGTGAATCATAGTGTTCGCGTATTGGCTGATGGAGTGGCACCTGTGTCCAGAATTAGGAACAGCCAAGGGAAGGAGATCCTGATAAACTTCTTCGATGGGAACCAGGCAGTCAAAAAAGGCTCTGAAAGAGGGGCATCCCTCCGGGAGGGAGAGGACTTCAGTGGATATCATTGAGAGATGGGGTGGAGGACAGTCAGTGAGAGATATAAACATAATTTTTAGGAGGGCAGGTATGCCAAAAGATGGTTGTTTAAATCTGCAAAGATGGAAAAAGTTCCAAAGGAAGAAAAGACTCTGGATAGAAAGGAATGGAATATAGAAGCAAGCAGAAAAGTGGTTTGAAACATGTGAATTAATGGTCAGAAATACGTGAGAAGGTGAGAGGCTGGGAAGCAGAGGCTGTATGGAAAGCAAAGATTGCATGGAGAGAATGATGGAGAAAGGATAGGAAAGTGTATATTTTACAGAAGGGAAAAGAAAGTGTACATAGTACATTATTATGAGTTTGAAGAGGAAGAAAATGCTGCTGTAAGAGCAGCCTCAATGAGTATGATGCCAACAGGGCCCACAGTTTTCATAAGCCCATACAGTACAAAATTAGGGCAACCAGTATTGCCATCTTGTAGTTTACCAAAGTCCCCAATGTCTCAAGTCATAGATGATAGATGTACCAAAAGATAGTGTTTCAATGTTGCTTAGTGCATTGCCTAATCCTCCTCCATATATAAGTGCACCCCCAGCACTTTGTGCTTCAGTGCAAGGGCATAATCAAACTCCTCTAGAGAGACCCATGACAATGCAAGGTACATGCTAAAAATGTGTGAGGCATCATTAATAAATACTTCATAATGTGTAAAATGCCTTATGCAACCAGTCCTTGAGGCTATTAAAGTCCTTTCATCAACTTGCCAAGGAAGCCCCCAATAGATAGTTCATCCACTGAGGGAACCACTTTTTATGGGTTCCCTGCATAAGAAGAGGAACTGAGAGGAATTTTCCCAGTAATAGTGCAAAAAAGTTGTAGAACCAGGAGGGAAGGTTTCCCAAACTAGATGGTATAGACATTGGTCTCTATCCGATCAGATTACAGATGGAAAGGATCTTCACATTATTTGACACTTATAAAGCAATATGTTCTATAGTGCAGTAGTCCCTGTCCCAGATATTGTTTTGGCAGACATGTGGTTTGATAGAACTATCCCTGATGTTAAAAGAGAACAGCCACTACCTTTTGGAATAGTCCTGGTGTGGTTGGCTGCTGACCCACGGAGATCTGAGACATGTGGCACCAAGGAACAAGCAATACACGTAATAACAGGCCAAGGTCAGGGCATGCAGAGTTTATGAAAATCCGTTAAAAACAATTCAAAGGTCAGTATAGGTGTCACAGAATCAGTAAGATGAATAGGCACAGGTCAGGTACACATGCAGGCAAACAGATAAAAGCTCTTATACAGGCTGTAGCTAGCTAGAGAGATACCTAGCAAGATCACTGACTAAAGGAAATAGGCAGGTAAATATAGGAGCAGCTGATTAGCAATTGGAAACAGCCATGCAGCAGCTCACACTGCAGGAGAAGATTAACCATGATTAACAGTGCTACAATATAGCGCTACAATGAATACAAGCCTAAATTCACAGACAGGAAGACAGCGCCTGTGCGCTCGCGACATCGGCGCCCATGAACCGCCATTGTAACAGTTACCACCCCCCTCCCCCTTATGACCTCTTTTATTTGGTCTGAATCATCAAAATTCTCCAAAAGCTCCCAAGATCTCTACTCTGGTCCAAAGCCTTCAGAAATGATAGAAGAAACAGCAGGAGCAGGAAATCTGGAATACTGGTTGCAAATGGCTGGCTCATCAACTCTCTTCACGCAAGTAGAGACCTGTAGTGAGGAAAACTTAGTCTCACATGCAATCTGAAAAAAGAATTCTGGCAAAAGAGTCAGCCACTGGTACTTATAAATCAATGGATTTTCGAATAACACCCCTCTGAAGGTTTACTTTGGCATGTTCAGATTAGGATTGGGTTTCAGGAACGGACAGAGGGTACAGTGGATATAAAAAGTCTACACAACCTGTTAAAACGTCAGGTTTCTGTGCTGTAAAAAAATGAGACAAAGATAAATAATTTCAGAACTTTTTCCACCTTTAATGTGACCTATAAACTGTACAACTCAATTGAAAAACAAACTGAAATCATTTAGGTGGAGGGAAGAAAAAAAAACAACTAAAATAATGTGGTTGCATAAGTGTGCACACCCTCTTATAACTGGGGATGTAGCTGTGTTTAGAATTAAGCAATCACATTTAAAATCCTGTTAAATAGGAGTCAGCATACACCTGCCATAATTTACAGTGCCTCTGATTCACCCCAAATTGGTCTTTCCTGAAATTTTTATAGTCACATCCCACAGCAAATGTCATGGTCCACAGAGAGCTTCCAAAGCATCAGAGGGATCTCTCTGTTAAAAGGTATCAGTCAGGAGAAGGGTACAAAAGAATTTCCCAGGCTTTAGCTATACAATGGATCACAGTGAAGACAGTCATTATTAAGTGGAGAAAATATGGCACAACGGTGACATTACCAAGAACTGGACGTCCCTCCAAAATTGATGAAAAGACGAGAAGAAAACTGGTCTGGGAGGCTACCAAGAGGCCTACAGCAACATTAAATGAGCTTCAGGAATATCTGGCAAGTACTGGCTGTGTGGCACATGTGACAACAATCTCCCGTATTCTTCATATGTCTGGGCTATGTGAGTGGCAAGACTAAAGCCTTTTCTTACGAAGAAAAACATCCAAGCCAGGCTTCATTTTGCAAAAACACATCTGAAGTCTCCCAAAAGCATGTGGGAAAAGGTGTTATGGTCTAATGAAACAAAGGTTGAACTTTTTGGCCATAATTCCAAAAGATATGTTTGGCGCAAAAACAATACTGCACATCATCAAAAGAACACCATCCCCACAGTGAATGGTGGTGGCAGCATCATGCTTTGGGGCTGTTTTTCTTCAGCTGGAACTGGGGCCTTAGTTAAGCTAGAGGGAATTATGAACAGTTCCAAATACCAGTCAATATTGGCACAAAACCTTCAGGCTTCTGCTAGAAAGCTGAACATGAAGAGGAACTTCATCTTTCAGCATGACAACGACCCAAAGCATACATCCAAATCAACAAAGGAATGGCTTCTCCAGAAGAAGATTAAAGTTTTGGAATGGCCCAGCCAGAGCCCAGACCTGAATCCGATTGAAAATCTGTGGGGTGATCTGAAAGAGGGCTGTGCCCAGTAGATGCCCTCGCGATCTGGCAGATTTGGAGTGTTTTTGCAAAGAGTGGGCAAATCTTGCCAAGTCAAAATGTGCCATGCTGATAAACTCATACCCAAAAAGTGCTCTAATAAAATCAAAAGGTGCTTCAACAAAGTATTAGTTTAAGGGTGTGCATACTTATGCAACCATATTATTTTATTTTTATTTTATATTTATTTATATTTTATTTTATATTTATTTATATTTTTTCTTCCCTCTACCTAAAAGATTTTAGTTCATTTTTCAATTGAGTGATACAGTTTATAGGTCACATTAAAGGTGGGAAAAGTTCTGAAATGATTTATCTTTGTCTCATTTTTTTACATTACAGAAACCTGACATTTTAACAGGGGTGTGTAGACTTTTTATATCCACTGTATATAAATATATATATATATATATATATATATATATATTATATATATTTTTTTTTACTTTTACTTTTTAATAGTTCCCCAAGGGAATTATAGCAGGCGAATCATTAGATTGCATTTCTTATAGAATCTAATGAATTAGCACTGGAGTCTACTAGAATTACACTAAGTTCCTATGGAGCTCTGCCACAGGCTCTTCTTAGGAACTAGTGTGTGGCAGCCCTACACCACTCTTGCGTACAGGGGCTCCCGCACACTGCATCTGGCTTCACTGATCCTCACTGAGGGGAGCCAGAGCACGGTCGGGAGCGTATGCTCCCATTCTTTAACTTCCCAGATGCCATGTTCATATTTGACGACCATATATGAGGGGGTTAAATGTATGTGATTGACGTTATTGTCAATTGCATAGATTAGTCTAGGGTGCCTGCTGTTTAAACGCCGAACCTCCAACATAAATTTACACTGGACGGTCAGAAAGGGATTAAGGCTGTTGGATTGTATCTGTAATTGCTTTTCGCCCGACACATCCAAGACACATGCTCTCAGATCACAAACTCTGCCCAGAATGGCATCTATCAAGCCCAGAGGCTCAAGGACCTGCCAAAATCATGTCCCTGATTGGCTTACAAGCTGTCAGCCTCTGAGCCAATCAGTGCAAGCCGCTCCTTCAGAGGATCATGTGATATTTTTTATCTTTATCCTCCCTGGTGTTTACCTGCATTACAGTTTATGGCTATACAAATATAGTATACAGTATATATATAGTATATAGGCTCTGGATCCTTTTTAGCTCAATTCGTCCAAAACAGATTTTTTTGTGAAATTCATAGTGAATTTGATTTGTTCATCTCTAACTTGCATGCAATTAGAAAAATATTTCAATCCAGGTGCTGCTTTGAAAAATTTAGAATATATTTTTGTGCCAAAATCCCTTTAATCCTTCAATATACCATCTACAATAATGTGCACTACCGAGTAGCTATCAGCATCGAGAACCAGTAAACCTGGAGAACTGCTGCTGATTAGAACCCATCAGAGACCGCCTTGACAGATTCTGTGCTGTGTCTTCATAACAACAATTCAGCTCCTGTTCACACACAAGCCATTGGCATTCTGACATTTGACCTAATTTGTCCTTACTGCAATCAGCAGAAGCAGCAGCTCCCCGGGGCTTGTGGTCTCTGTGGAAAAGTGCATATCCATTCCTGGGAAACAAAATTGGATATATAAAAATCTAAAATATATTTGAAAAATGGAAAGCAGAGGAAAGTTGACATTCTATAAAGACATCACATTAAAAAAAATATGCATTTACTAACATGTCGTCCTGGAAACAGCAATGGTCCCATGTGGCACCATGTCTGAAGTAAGACCTCGGTATTATACAGTCTTTCATAAATTCTACTGAAATTCAGGGGTAAATTTTGGACTATGGTTGGTTATGATTGTAGTTGGTACTCCGATATAGCTGCATTTTAGCATTCACAATATTGCCACAACACCCGGACCACAGAGGGTTCCACTGAACAATAGTTACATTACTGTAGGGTTGTAGGATTATCTAAACTTGGTCCAGTAGAACCATGGAAGGTCCAAATATTGGTGCTGTAATAAGGATATTACCATTTGAATTAAAAGGGCTGTTCAGGATTAGTAAATGGCTACTTCCATTAAGGATTGCAATGTATTATTAAGTGGTAGATTATAACCTAGGAGGATTATAATATAGGTGGATAAGTATATAGCTGGTCAGCTGGGTCCTGAGACTCATGTGGGGCATAAAGCACCCATAGCTCAATGTGCCGTTGGTCCCTTTAAGTTGCATGACTGTGTGAACATACAGCTGAAATACTCTAATTCTCAATTCCTATTATACACTGCCCCTGATCTCTACCATGAGATCAGAAAGAGCAAGATCATAAAGAGAACTGTGTGGCTGTAAAGTTACAGGCTGCACAGTCCTCTCTATCGCTTGGTTTCAGTTATTGGAAGCAGAACTATCAGAATTCAGCTTCCGGCTACATCCTGAACAATTCTGGTGCTGGGAGAGTAACTCACTGCACCCAAGCATGAAACACTAACCCTTACACAGCCCCAGAACACCAGGGCTTTGGACATTAACCCATTCTCTGCCCTAGACCACCAGAGACACTGCCATTAACTTTTTTCTGTTATACACTACCAGGAATTTCCGAGCATTTCTACGATCCTTGCTGTATACTACCAGGGATACTGTTATTAAACTTGTTTTGTGCTTCGGACTACCAGTGATGCAGATAATAATGCTTTCCTTCAAGGTTGGTCTCATGATCCTCATCATTGTCTTACACTATTGGGGATACTGACATTAACCCTTTCAAACTGCAAAGTCAGCACATCCCAATGCGCAGGTGCACGTTGCCGTGGCTGAAAACACAAAGTAAAAAATACAATGCAACAGCACTCTGAGGAGCAGTAACAATATTAAAACTTAACTTTTACTAGGTATATTCCCCCAATTGGGGGGTAAGAGACCCCTTACAAACACAAATAACAAAAAGACAGACAAGACCCCTATAGAGGGGGTTTATATGGCGGTATCGTGCAACATAGGTGATACTGCACACCTAGATAGGTCTCGTCCCCTCCCAAAGAAGCCTGTAGAGATTGTCACACAGACCTGTGGTGGAGGGACTGAGTAATCCCAATTGTCTGCCTCCAAATTAGAAACAGACACAATAAAATGGAAAGTTCTTACCAATTTATTTTGGGTCTCGCTTAGTGTCCACATATACGTGGGCTAAGGCAGGAGGAGGTCGCTTGTGGCAGGTAGGTCCTTCGTCCGGTATTCAGGTAAACGGAGAAGGGCGTCAGGGATATCCAATCGGTGCGGTATCAGAGTGGTATCAAGAAAGAGACTCACCCTAGTACCTCCCTGCTTGGCCTGACCTGGCCCTAGTGACCTAACACGGGGTCCGTGCCCCGCAAGGGGTGGCCCCGTCCGGAACCTTACCCTAGTAAACAAACCCTAGATGACCCTAACGAAGGGTGACTAGGGAAAGGTTGTTTAACTTAAAGGCAGGTGAACATAAGTAATAATTGTCAAATGTAAGGATACTGAGGACTGGGACGCACATATAACTGCACGTATCCAAGGATATGTATACGTGTCCCGACGCGTTTCCTTAATATAACATATCTGAATGTATCCACTATTATAATGAGCTAAGACCCCAAAATCATCAGGGGACACGGGGCTTAGTAATGTGGCTCCTGTCAGTCAAATAGTTGCCACTGTAATAGATATCCCAGTGTATCAACAATGTGGGGGGTAATGGGTTAAACGATACCCTCCAAGGTAGAGACTGAGGACCAAGTGAGGCATATGAAAAACCTATAGGGACACATAGAGAGAGGTAGAGTAAATACAGACCCCCATCCAAGTGTCCCTGCTGCCCACCTCTTGTCAGTATATCGCATGTACTTACATTACTGCTGGAGCGGTCTCACAAGTCTCCAGGGTAAGTGGCCCACAGGTTCAGTGTGCCATCATGTGAGGTGTATGCCTGGCTGGTGCGCCTTGGCGCGCTGTATTTGAGAGCGGAAGGGGGGAGGGCGCTGGTCCGTGCGCATGCGCCGCATGACGTCACATCCTCGTGACCCAGCCCGATCATGTGACGGGGTCAAACGGGGGTATGTGGTGTCACTACACGGCGCATGCGCCGTCGGACCGCGCGCTGCCGGAGAGGACTCGGTGCAGGGGAGGAGGCTTTACTGTTGGTGCCTGCCGGTCCGTCCGATGGGCGTCACTCAGTGGAGGGAGGCTGAGTTACCAGACCGCCCCCATGAGATGCGTCCCTGCAGTGTGGACTGCCGATGAAAGGGGGGGGGGTGGAGCTACATGGGGGAGTATCTGTGCCAGCCCTAGTAGCTACAACACTTGTATTCCAGCAGTGTGAACTGCCGATGAAAGGGGGGTGGAGCTGCATTAGGGGAGTATATGTCCCAGCCCTCGTAGCTACAACACTTATGTCCCTAAGGTAGGGAACGATTAACCCCTTATTGTATGGACTAAATGGGACATTTTGGCGGGTTAAGGAACTAACCAACCCAGAAGGGGGAGACAGGGAGAGGCAAACTTACTGTAAATAGGATAATATAGAGAATAGGGTAAGGCAAATATGATTGGGGGAGAAATTAATAGGTCACGGGGAGGAAGTTGTGCCAGTAGTTAAATAAGCTGCACAGGCAATGCTACCGATGGGGGGGAGAAAATTCAGATATAGCAGCCAAACTGTAGTTGTTCATTTAGGCCGTGAGGGTGGGGCGTATTCAATTTAAAAATCCACCAGCATTCTCGCTGGAGGATCCGCCTATCCCAATCGCCTCCTCTAACAGGTTTATTGATTTTTTCAATTCCCATGAATTTAATAGCTGATGTACGGCCGCCATGCGACGAGAGTACATGTCTGGCTATCGGTGTTTCCCTTCCATTGCGGATGTCCCCAAGATGTTCGCTCATCCGTTTACGGAGTTCCCTCCGGGTTTTGCCCACATAGCGTAAACCGCATTCGCAGCTAAGAAGGTATACCACCCCTACGCTGCGGCAGTTGATGAATTGTTTAATCATGTGGGTTATGTCCGGTGGGTACCCCGTGAAGGACTTGCCTTTAATCAACCAGTTGCAAAAGCTACAATGGCCACACTTGTAGCAACCTACAGTATCACTGTCCAGCCACGTCCTTTGGTTAACCGTGGGACTAAAATGGCTGTGTACTAATCTGTCCCTCAAGTTGGTGCCTCTTCTGAAGGTAACCGAGGGATCAGGGCTCAGGACTTCAGCTAGGTCGGGATCCATCAAAAGGGTCTCCCAGTTGCGGCCAAGAATCCTTTTTACTTGGGTTGCGGCAGAGTCGAAAGTACCTATTATCCTAATGGTTTTCTTATTGTCACAGTTAGACTGTTTGGTGGGACATAACAGGGTGGTCCTATTGTGTCCCAGTGCCTTCTGATATGCCTGTCTCAGAATCCTATCTGGGTAGCCACGTTCACGGAACCTGGTTCTCATGATGGATGCCTGTTGTTTGAACTCGCTTAGTTCAGAACAATTGCGTCTGAGGCGAATATATTGTCCGAAGGGAATTCCCCGTTTGAGTGGGACAGGGTGACAGCTATCCCATCTCAAGAGTGAGTTGGTGGCTGTGGGTTTACGGTAAATGGTAGTCCTCAACCCGCCCGCCATGGTTATATCTAGGAAGGGGAGATCATCCCTCGTGATGGATGAAGTGAATTTGAGCCCGATAGGGTTGGTGTTGAGCTCCTGGACAAACTCACTGAACTGCCCCTTGGTCCCACTCCACAAGATGAATATGTCATCTATGTAGCGGGACCAAAGGGCAACATGTTCCGTGAATTCACTCGGTGTGTCCCCAAAGACCAAAGTCTCCTCCCACCAGCCCAGGAGCAAATTAGCGTACGATGGCGCACAGGAACTGCCCATCGCTGTGCCCCTGAGCTGGTGGTACATCCGGCCATCAAACAAAAAGAAGTTCCTAGTGAGGATGAATTGCAGGAGTACCAGGACAAAGTCACTGTGTGCCATATATTGGCAACCTCTTGCTCTTAAAAAATGAGCGACTGCCCCCAATCCCTTATCATGGGGGATTGAGGAATACAGTGCCTCCACGTCAATTGACGCCAGGAACCACTCCGGTTCGATGCAGATGTGTTCGAGTTTAGTTAGTAAGTCCCCAGTGTCTCTTATATAAGAGGGCAGTGCTTGCACAAATGGGCTAAGGAGACGGTCGATGTAAATGCCCGCATTCTGTGACAGGCTGCCCACCCCTGACACAATGGGGCGTCCCCTCATGGGTATTGTGTCCTTATGGACTTTTGGGAGGCAGTAGAATGTAGCTGTCACAGGATGAGGGGGGTACAAGAACTCAAATTCATCCCCATTGATAAGTCCAGTGCTTTTCGCGCTGGCGAGTATTGTGCATAGTTCTCCCTGATAGTTCAATGTGGGATTGTTCTGCAAGGTCTCGTAGCCCTTTTATTACCTCTCTGAGCAGTACCCAGGAGATCTGCCCCCGCAGCTAAATATCCTGGTAGGACATTCTACTCTTTAAGCAACAGCACTCTGCAAACCAAATAAAGTACAAAAAAGTATTCTAATGCTATGCTTATTATGTAAATTAGAAATGCTTTCCCTAGATGACCAGGGTGGTGTATATAAGGACTCTCTGTCAATAGCTGGACAAAATAGGGCAGCATACTGTGATTTTCTGTTTCGAAAAATGCTGGGCTTCCTGACTGAAATCTAATGGATCACTTTGTAGTCAGTGTGGTTGGTAAGGCGCCATATGTCTCATTTATGAATCAAACCTGGCGCTTCCAGTATTATTATTGTTCTGTTCCTGTGATGAATCAGAGCAATGGAAATAAATCTGCAGATGAGAATAAAGCCTAACCCTACCTCAGTCCTGGACCACCAGGGACGCCAGCTTTTCTCCCCTGCCAGCGCTGTTCTCCGGTCCTCCTGGCTGCTGACTCATCTTCCTGACTGCAGCAGTGATGCATCAAACACATAGGTCACCATGGAGCCAATCACTAGCCTCAGCAGTACCTGGGTTGTCACTGCTGAAGTAATTAATTGGCTGCAGTGGTGATCTGTGAGCAACAAAGACCACCGCTGCAGCCAGGAAAACAAGCAGAAGTGGGAAAGACCGGAGCACAGCACAGGAAGTGGCAGGGGAGGAAATCAAGACTTTTACAGTGGCTACCCAAGCTTTTATAAAACTCAATTAACTCCTTTAAGTCCTGGCAACCTCTTTAAAGGGGTCATCCCACTTCGCCTTTTCATACTTACCTGCTGCCAGTGCGCCGTTCACTTCCTGGATTCTGGCTGGGGGCAGGCTTCATCTTGATTGAAGTCTTCTCCCGGCCGGGCCGCGTATGCGCCATGGTGACTTATTCCTGGCCAATATAGTACAGAGCCGGTGTGCTCGTTCGCGGCTCTGTACTATTCTGTCCAGGAAGAAGTCACCATCACGCATGCGCGGCGGCGTGCGCATTCAGGACAGCGAGCGGCCCGGCTGGGAGAAAAGAAGGAGTCTTCTGCGCAAGCGCGGCCGCCAGGATTCTGGAGAAGAGCGGTGGCCGTAACCAGGGGAGACCAAATGACAACAATGAGGTAAGTGGGGATAAATTTTATCCTAAACGGTGGGAATTTGTTAATCAAATATATTTACTAAAATGATCAATGTCAAATGATTAACAGATTTAACAGTGATCATTATGATGGGAATACCCCTTTAAGACTATCAGCAAACTGAAAATGTGTTTTGCCTGAATTTCATTGATGGGCAAATTCCAATTATGGAGCAGTAGTTTTTTAATATCAAAACAGTAGAGCTGTATTAAAGAATCTCCACCACCGCTGTCTTATACTTTTTAACTTTTCTTTCTTTTTTTATATGTATTATTTGTTCCTCTTGTAACGTTGCCCTATGTGGATGCAAAATCTCTGCTTATCATACAAAATGACCTAAAATGTCAAGTGGCCAAGGTCACAGGAAGATTCTGTGTGATATTTTACTGCTGGAAGCTGCTAATCCCCAGAAGAAAGAAGAGACGAATGAAATACATAAAACATTGCCCCCGGCACATCCTTGTCTAACAATTTCATTTCCATAAGGGGATGTTTCAATGAACACATCCTAGACAAAGGTGTGTTTCCTCCTTAGCAAGGTAGAATTCTTGGTTAGATTTAAGCTACTGAATTATGCATGTAATATAATTCAGGTGTCTAAGGAAAATGAAATGTCTTAGCATTTACGGAACACATATGTTTTTCTGAGGACAATGAACAGAAGAGCCTCTAAAACCAGTTTTGTACTGTTTAATGTTGGCAAAAAAAAGTGCTTAAAATGTAGAATTTTTGAGTATATTGCTTTTTCCATAAACCAGGCAGAAAGGTAGAAAACTAGAACGTTTGTTACGCAGTGGGTTTGGACCCACTATGTCACTTAACAAATTTTGCTTGTGGTTACCTCTAAAGGCGTTAACTTAGTAGCCCCTTTGGTTTATCCTTTAATCATTCTAGACTCCGCTGCAGGGGAACCACCAGAAGTAGTTTCTGTTTAGTGACAGCTGACTCAGGCGGATCAAGAGACAGCAGTGCACCTAAGGAACAGGCTAGAACGCAGTCAGTGGACAGACCGAGGTCAGGGCAGGCAGAGTTTGTTCAATCTGATATACAGGCAATATTTTAGGACAGGCAGCACAAGGTCAGCATGGGAGTCAGGCAGCACAGGGTCAAATCTGCTAAACAGGCATAGGACATGCATAGTAAAGCAGGGTGGAATAATAGCACACTTTCGCAGGACCTTTCACCTGGAAAAACATTGTGAACTAAGTATGTGTTTTGGATAAGGAGGCCGATTGGTACAAACGAGGCTTGAAGAAGGCCATCTACGTAAAAATGGAGAAGCCAAGCTTGAATAGAGGTGGGGTTAGACATCTATTGTCTGCCACATACAATGCTGTCTTGACACCTTTTTCTGGGAAGTCTTTATCACCTACTGACTCCAATTGGGATAATGGAATCAACACCTTTGACCCAATGCTGGGTATAATTACCAGATGTGGATTCAGTTACATATTTATTCCCAGAATTTTTGTACAATCACTCAGAATTGAGAAAGCTCGTTGGAAGAACGAGTGAAACGTTTTCAAGAAATCTACAGTACGTCCAGTTGCCTTGATTTATTCTTTACAGATATACCATGACCTGGATAAATGAGAACCGTCAGAGACATTGTGAACTAAGTATCCTGACATATACAGCGGCGCCCAGGGATCTCACTGCACTTACTATTATCCCTGGGTGCCGCTCCATTCTCCCGTTATGCCCTCTGGTATCTTTGCTCACTTGGTTATAGTAGGCGGAGACTGCCCTTGTTCTGCTGGGCGTCTCCTCCTCCTAGGCTGTAGCGCTGGCCAATCGCAGCGCACAGCTCACAGCCTGGGAGAAAAAAAACTCCCAGGCTGTGAGCTGTGCGCTGCGATTGGCCAGCGCTACAGCCTAGGAGGAGGAGATGCCCACAGAACAAGGGCAGTCTCCGTCTACTATAACCAAGTGAGCGAAGATACCGGAGGACATAACAGGAGAACGGAGCGGCGCCCAGGGATAATAGTAAGTGCAGTGAGATCCCTGGGTGCCACTGTATATGTCAGGATACTTAGTTCACAATGTTTTTCCAGGTGAAAGGTCCTCGTTAAGACAAATTGGTCAGCCCAGCACTCGCAATCACTGGATGGGGAGATTTGGCCGCTTGTTGGCCATTTTAGAGCTGGAGAGAGCGTGTGCGTCTTAAGGAAGCAGGAACCAGCAGACAGAGGTGAGTAAATTGCTGGCCGCGGCCACAGACAACAGGGAGCGAGAGAGACTGATGGTCACGGATTACCAACATTACAACATTGAACCTTCTTGAGATGTTACAGTACCTAGACTGTAGAAATTACTATCTGCAGTCACTAACTGTGTCTGGTAACTACTTTACATATCCCATAATGCCTTGTCCTTGTATTAGATAGGGGAGTGGTGAGGTGAGATGAAATTTAGCACAACCATATAAAAACATGGACAGGATGCTGAAGAGGTACAAATACAGGTCTAAAGCACAGGAGAGGCTGCAGACTGTGTCTGTGCAGCAGCATGCTTGTCACATGCACTGTGTAGATTCTAGCCTACTTCGGGGGGTAGACAATATCATTTTTGGCAAAAACCTAACACCATGGCAACAAAGCAACCTGGACAAGATACTGTGAAACTCTACAAGGTAGTTTTCACCCAATGTATTGTTGAATTGTTGCTATGCAACTGCTCATATACATTGTGTCTGATATTTTAGATTTTAAAAAACTCACAAGAGATAGAAGCAACATGAAACTTCAAGAAAAATGACAATTCCCATAGGAAACTCATCTGCCCTTCTTAATTCATTTTGTATAAATTGCTAGGCATCATGTACCGTAAATAGTAAAGACAAGAAATTGCAGATAGACAGTCATTTATTTCCTAGTTGCAGAAAAGCCTGAACAGCAACAAACAGAAGAGAGTTTAGTATTTAGTGGGAACCTTTTGCTTAGATTTATGGTACGTTGAACCCTCAAGAAGAAATTATTCACTCTTTCTCGCTGAACCCTAAATTCTAGTGCAGACACCTGGATGACGGACTGGGCAATAATGGGTATGAGCATCTTCTACAAGTAGCTAAAAGGCGATCCACAATCTGTTTTGGGAACAGTGTTGGATCATTGTATCTTGGGCCCACCTGAAGAAATGATTCTGAGGGACACATCCAAGCTCTGATGACTATCTACAGGGAGTGCAGAATTATTAGGCAAGTTGTATTTTTGAGGATTAATTTTATTATTGAACAACAACCATGTTCTCAATGAACCCAAAAAACTCATTAATATCAAAGCTGAATATTTTTGGAAGTAGTTTTTAGTTTGTTTTTAGTTTTAGCTATTTTAGGGGGATATCTGTGTGTGCAGGTGACTATTACTGTGCATAATTATTAGGCAACTTAACAAAAAACAAATATATACCCATTTCAATTATTTATTTTTACCAGTGAAACCAATATAACATCTCAACATTCACAAATATACATTTCTGACATTCAAAAACAAAACAAAAACAAATCAGTGACCAATATAGCCACCTTTCTTTGCAAGGACACTCAAAAGCCTGCCATCCATGGATTCTGTCAGTGTTTTGATCTGTTCACCATCAACATTGCGTGCAGCAGCAACCACAGCCTCCCAGACACTGTTCAGAGAGGTGTACTGTTTTCCCTCCTTGTAAATCTCACATTTGATGATGGACCACAGGTTCTCAATGGGGTTCAGATCAGGTGAACAAGGAGGCCATGTCATTAGATTTTCTTCTTTTATACCCTTTCTTGCCAGCCACGCTGTGGAGTACTTGGACGCGTGTGATGGAGCATTGTCCTGCATGAAAATCATGTTTTTCTTGAAGGATGCAGACTTCTTCCTGTACCACTGCTTGAAGAAGGTGTCTTCCAGAAACTGGCAGTAGGACTGGGAGTTGAGCTTGACTCCATCCTCAACCCGAAAAGGCCCCACAAGCTCATCTTTGATGATACCAGCCCAAACCAGTACTCCACCTCCACCTTGCTGGCGTCTGAGTCGGACTGGAGCTCTCTGCCCTTTACCAATCCAGCCACGGGCCCATCCATCTGGCCCATCAAGACTCACTCTCATTTCATCAGTCCATAAAACCTTAGAAAAATCAGTCTTGAGATATTTCTTGGCCCAGTCTTGATGTTTCAGCTTGTGTGTCTTGTTCAGTGGTGGTCGTCTTTCAGCCTTTCTTACCTTGGCCATGTCTCTGAGTATTGCACACCTTGTGCTTTTGGGCACTCCAGTGATGTTGCAGCTCTGAAATATGGCCAAACTGGTGGCAAGTGGCATCTTGGCAGCTGCACGCTTGACTTTTCTCAGTTCATGGGCAGTTATTTTGCGCCTTGGTTTTTCCACATGCTTCTTGCGACCCTGTTGACTATTTTGAATGAAACGCTTGATTGTTCGATGATCACGCTTCAGAAGCTTTGCAATTTTAAGAGTGCTGCATCCCTCTGCAAGATATCTCACTATTTTTGACTTTTCTGAGCCTGTCAAGTCCTTCTTTTGACCCATTTTGCCAAAGGAAAGGAAGTTGCCTAATAATTATGCACACCTGATATAGGGTGTTGATGTCATTAGACCACACCCCTTCTCATTACAGAGATGCACATCACCTAATATGCTTAATTGGTAGTAGGCTTTCGAGCCTATACAGCTTGGAGTAAGACAACATGCATAAAGAGGATGATGTGGTCAAAATACTCATTTGCCTAATAATTCTGCACGTCCCTGTATATGCATGACCAAGATTGTCTGAGTGACATGTTGAAATATTAAATACACTGTGCAGATAAACATATCAAAATCCAAGAAACAGTATCTAAAACGAATGAAAATACAATATCAAAGAATAAAAGGATGTTGATAACTTTAAGGCTACTTTCACACTTGCGTTTGAAGCAGATCCGTCTGGTATCTGCACAGACGGATCCGCACCTATAATGCAAACAATGGTATTCGTTCAGAACGGATCCGTCTGCATTAAATTTCTGAAAAAAATCTAAGTCTAATTGTTAGTCAGACGGATCCATCCTGACTTTGCATTGAAAGTCAATGGGGGACGGATCCGTTTGAAATTGCACCATATTGTGTCAACGTCAAACGGATCCGTTCCCATTGACTTACATTGTAAGTCTGGACGGATCCGTTTGGCTCCGCACGGCCAGGCGGACACCCGAACGCTGCAAGCAGCGTTCAGGTGTCCGCCTGCTGAGCGGAGCGGAGGCGAAACGGAGCCATACTGATGCATTCTGAGCGGATCCACATCCACTCAGAATGCATTGGGGATGTACGGATCCGTTCAGGGCCGCTTGTGAGAGCCTTCAAACGGAACTCACAAGTGGAACCCCGAACGCAAGTGTGAAAGTAGCCTTAGAATGTAACGCTAAGACTTCATTGTGATCTGAGAAAAGTTATGTCCGACCTGCGACCATCACAAGAACTATACAAGAATGCATTTCCTCTTGGCTCGACATATTCCAAAATGTGTGCCGCAAGTTGACCGGCTTTAAAAAAAAATATGACATTGCGATACTCTGTAATGACATGTCTACTCTATACGTGCCCCCCCAAGTGGTTGTGATGTGAACTGCAGACTGTCAAAGATTTTGCTAGCACGCTATAATATTGCATTGAATTAGATTTTAATCAAAGTCAAGCAAAGGTTGGGGTGGACACATCTGTTCTTGCAATTGACTACACATTCTGATGCTTGCATCTCTCATGAAGATCATTTTATTCATGGCAATGGCAGACACTTATGGTAAATCATCAGCTTCAGGTAAACTTCAGGTAGGGTTATCTTCTGCTTAACGGATATTCCAGTTGTACAATCTCCTATATACTGTAGATCGGTGGGAGTCCTACCTCTGGGACCCCACAGGACAAGGACCCCATACCTCTTGGAGCACACCAAAATGAAAAGAGCAGCAAGTCGAGCATGCACACTGCCGTTCCTGTCATTCCTTTCATCTCTACTGGAGTTCCAGAGACGGCCGGATATGGCTCTCGGTTATTTCTAGAACTCCCACAGAGATGAATGGAGCTGCAGTTTGTATGCCTGACCTGCGGCTCCGTTCGTTTTAGGGAGCCCCGAGGAGTACAGGATCCCAGTGATAGAAACCCCACCGATCTAATAGTTATCCCCTGTGCATAAGGCATAACCTGTAACAACAGGAATCCCAATTAAAAGGGCGACATATCATTTGAACAAACTTGTGACATCATAGATTGTCAAAATAATAGGTATATTTTAACCTTTTGCCACCACCTGATGCCTGTCCTTGCCTGTATACGCCTCTATGCTCTTGTTGTCTAGACCTGATATGGAGTAGTGCAGTGTCCTTCTTAAAAGGAGTAGCTGGCACCATCTGTGGTACCTTCAGAGCATAGATGACCACAATCAACCTCAAGGTGGCCAAAATGTTTGCCTGGTTCTCTAGTTTAGCGTCAATACTTCTCTACTATTTGGGGGTACTATATATCCTTGGGGAGAGAGTGCCTTAGTTGGCGTAAGAAGACTTATAGGCCACGGATGCTCAACCTGCAGCCCTCCAGCTGTTGTAAAACTACAATTCCCACCATGCCCTGCTGTAGGCTGACTGGGCATGCTGGGAATTGTAGTTTTGAAACAGCTGGAGGGCCGCTGGTTAAACATTCCTGTTATAGGCCATACATGCTCCTCTGGAATTCGGGGAAGAAAGGGATGCAAATGAGCTCTTAACAAGCTCTGCCTCTGATGCCACCATATGTAAGGCAGCTATCCTAGAAGTCAATGTTTGACCCTTTAAATAGGCCTCGAGACATGACTCAGATATTAAATAAGCCAGCACCTCATCTGCAGACAGCTGTTTCGGGGTGATTGCCCCTCATCAGCGCAGAGCAGAGAGTACTGATGGTGACACATGCATGGTGAGTCAATCACCCCTCCCATGTTCTTCCTCCATCGATTCAGTGAGGAGGACTGAACACAACAACACACCGCTCAGGGGCATGGTTTAAGTAAATTAAAATGGGAGCTGAGGCAAATCTGAATGTTCTCTAGAAGTAACTTGTTAGATGCCAGTGGGACTTGAGATAGTCATTACATACGTGAGCAAAAAGCTTGAACAACCTTAGAGTCAACATAAAAAATGGCGATGAGTTTGGCATTTTAACTGGGGTTCACCAGGAATTTTATGTTGATGGCCTATCCTCTGTGTAGACTCTCGCATCATATTGCTAGGGTCAGGTAACAAGTTTCGATTAGTGGAGGTCAGCTTGCTGTCGCCCCTGCTTTGTCACTTTTAGGGATGCCACATGTTTCGATTATCACTGGGGGTCTCACAGTATAGCAAGATATTTTAGAGGTTCTTTTCCCTTTAATTCCTTGTAATGTAGTTGGTTAGTGATGCCTGATACCTGGCCGTGTTCCTGAAGTATGAAGTAACTGCACATGCGTACTGAACTTTAGATGGGGCGAGGAGGGGGATCTTCTATCATAGTTTAGTAGACTTTCATGCACGCAAGCTGCGTTAAGCCTATTTTTTCCTGAATCTCAGAATTCGCGATACTACACCCACCAATAGCAAAAATGAAGGTGCGAAGTCTCCTGTTTGAATAGAGCGATGATTATGCCTATCTGCTTCCGCTGCTTTCGTTTTCTTTGAGACTGATGGGAACACTTGTCAATAGTCATCAGGCCATAGACTTGAAAGGAGCGGCAGCATGAGTGCGTGACGACCATTGAAATGAGGGGACCACCGGAGATCAAACAGCACGATTAGATAATAAGTTGGCACGGTGGGATGACCCCTTTAATTGGGAATCATGTGGCCAACCTGGAAGAAGCTGAGCGGAGCTGATTGGAGTTGTAGTGGCACTTGGTGTCACTTTGACCAAGTAGCTGGCAGAGGTTGCAGAAGTTTGCTGACACTGGTGCTGTACCCTAACAACATGCCCCATAATGGTGGTAAAGTGCAGGGGTGGACTGGGAATATAAAGTGGCCCTGGTGAAAAACCTCAAGTTGTAGATGGGTCCAAATTTACAGAAGGCAAGGCAACACAAGTAGATGGGGCCAATACAGGTCGGCAGGGTCAGCAATACCATAGTGCAGCACAGAATACCATCCCAAAGAACCAAATACCACAGTGCAGCACAAAATACCTCCCCAGAAGCTGTCCCTCTGTGGTGGCCATCAATAGCTGCCATGTTCTGTCCTCCCCCTCCTCCTCCAATTAAGATATAGAGCAAGTGGCTTACGAAGAGAGATGTGGGCCACAGCACCAAGCCAGACCTACTTTTACATGCTACCTAGACTTCCTCTAAAAATGACCCTCTATAGTGCCCACAGTAGTATGTACCTAGCCACTGGCAGTGAGGAAGGCTTGGGTGGCCCTGTGGGGCATCGGCCCACTGGGAAAATTTCCTGTAGGGTCTATGGTCAGTCTGTCCCTGGTAAAGTGTGACCATTGTTTCAGGTAATTTTTCAGAATAAGTTGCCGTGTGGTGTAAATAAGGCCAAAATAAGACTATTCCTGGCCATTATATGACTTGTATCTGACATTTTTAGCTATTTTCCCTTCTACAATCTAATTTTTCTCTGAGTTAGTGGGCGAAGACTAGCTGGGATCATGTATGTCGATACACTACACATGGAGTGCTTCATAATGTTCTCTAGAATATCTTTAGAAGCAGCAGTAATGGGTGACATTGTAAAGCAGTACTGAGCAGTATAGTTAGTGAAGTTAGACAGTAAACCAGCAACAGCCTCTCTGTTAGTCACCCTGCTTCTGCCTGTCTGCAGCAGTCCTTCCCGTCTCCTTTTACTCCTGCCCCTCCCCTCTCCATAGATTTCTATGTTATCTGATCCTTCGGGGAGCAGGCAGCCCATCTTCACTAAAGATGGATCTGAGCCAGTGAACTGAAAGTTAGTGAAGAGGAGGGGCAGCAGGAGAGGAGTCTGATAAAATGAAGCATCTTTCTCTGATAAGATATATTACAAGGTTTCCTATATTCGCCTATACAATTCATTTATGGAAAAACCCAAACATTTATTCTTTGATTTGCCATCAAAGATGTAACGGCCGTCCAACAGTACTCAAAAACAAAAAAAAATGCAATAAAGTGTTCAATGAAAAACTGTGCTACATCTGTAACTGTTTTCAGATGCAGCAATAATGACTGAAAGTGCTAAAGGGAAAGATGAAGAGGAAGATCAGCAAATCATAACATGTAGGTGAGATACCTAAAGACCCAAACAGAAGAAGGGACATGATGGAAAAGCACAATTTATATGGTTTGGAGGAGCCAAACTAACCACATGGAATAAATAATAATAATAATAATAATAAAAAATTTTTTTTTCCATAACTTGAAACAGATACAGTTTAGGTATATACTTCCAATTCAAAATGGATTAGTTATAGTGCCTGTCATTTCATTTTTTTTTATCTAATACAGGTCCAAAATCTCCTTGCTTCCCTTCACATATAGACAAATGATAAAACTCTACTAACCTACAGTCACCACTAGAGGGAGCTTACTGCATACTGATTAAACACTGGACACCATAATAACACACAATATTCAGTGATCTCCCTCTAGTGGTGACTGTAGGCAGCTAAAATATTATCAGCTCAGTATCCCAAAAAAAGAAAAGAACAACAACTTTGACTACAATAAAAATACTGCATATCCAAAATAAGAGCCAAGAATTTTCAATCTCTTTAGTTTTAAACACTTGTAAGCATGTCATTCTTGATTTGATAGAAAAATCACCTGACACTACTTTATCTCACCCACCAATAGCATTTTTAGTTACTAGGTTACACCGAGAAAATGTATTTGTTTACGACGGTGGAGTAAATGAGGTACGCACCTTCCTGAGGCCTGAACTCTTCAGCTCCAACACATCCATTGTGTAGTTCACTCTTCGACCATAGTGATCAAATTGTACATTTCCAGTTAAACCCTGTATTCGAACCTTTGAATAAAAAACATATAGAGATATAAATATTAGCCTGATAAATATAGTCCTAAGTCATTAGTTGAGCTGACATGTAACAATCCAGGAAACATCTATTCTCATGATTCTTGTGCCGTTCCTCTATTATTCCTATCACAAAATATCAGACAGACAATCTATAGAGATGGCACTAATGGTATGGGCAAATGTCAGTCTGGTCCTATGTTAGCAATAGGCCTGCACCAGAATCTTCACTCATAGAGGCAGAGGACTGATATGGGGCCTGTGATGTAAAGGAGCCTGACACTAAAATGCTTGCTCAGTCTGGCTATTTGCAGTGGCCACTAGGGGGAGCTTGCAGCGCACAGATTTATGCAGCTTCCATTAAGTTTAATACTAGTTGTATACGTTAATATGCAGGAAGCTCCCCCTAGTGGTGACTGGATTCAGTCATAATTGTATAATTTATTCTGTAAAACCGAGGCTCCCCTGTGTGCAGATATATTCTGAAATCGGCAGATAACTATGGACCTAATAATACACTGAGGGACATTAATTTTAATTAAAGTTCAGTCTTTTAGGAGAGCTCTCAATGGGGATGTGGGTGCCTGTGATTTTCGCATGATATAAAATGGAATAGGACTAGTTCAAACACCAGAACAAACCAAATGTCTTAGGATCGGGCAGGATCGGTCTATTCATTAATACTGAATAATAATAATTAATAGCTCCGCTCCCATGTGCTCCCCCGGCTGGGGGATGTAGAATGTAAAAGGAAGATCAAGCCTAGTGCAATGACTTCGACAATACCGACATATACATGCTATAAATGTATCTCTGATTATTACTCATGATTCACGAGGGGGGCGCTCTCCTCCCCTCCCCGCTGGGAGCAATCAGCCTGTCAGTCAGTGCAGATAGTAGAGGGGGGGGAGACAGGTGCTGCGTTCCCCACTTGAATGCAGCAAACTCATGGCTGCTCCAACTAAGCAAGGTGCCGATTTCACTAAATGGACCCGTATCCGTAATACCGTATGCTTCCTTTACCTAGGGTGGAACATACAGGTGACTGGTCCACTTCAAATGATCATATTCTGGATGCATAATGACGGACACAGGTCCCATTACAATTCTGAAGCATTTTTTCTTAGAGCTCTATGTTGTGCCATTCCTCTGTTACTCCTCCTAGAAATGTATGAGTAAATTGAAGACTGAGAGCTACCATTCACCCTCTCAAAGGAGCGTGTCCCGGCACAATCTGATCTCGTCAGCACTGATTGGACAGCGACACATACTGTAGGGGCAATGGTAACACCTGAATGTCAAGTCATTTATACATTTTAGGGGGAATAACAGAGGAACAGCACAAAGCAGAGTTCTAAAAAAATGCTGTGTTGAATACAATTATATACTAAAATAGGTCAACGCCCCCAAAACGGAATAATACATTCATTTACAGAGAGCATTCCCTAGTGGCATCAGAAATAGTTTGATAATTTACCGGAACTCAATGTGTTCCCCTGAATGGTTTAGAGGTGGGTTAAAATGGTGAGAGAGACCGATTCATGAGACAGAGATTCCTCCATTTATGCTCAAGTGCCCCATTAAAAAGCACCTGTGGGCAGATTCAACCCTATTAAGTCTGACATGCTGCTTGATGGGGTTGATCCTGCTGACCACAATGATATCTGTCTTGTGAAAATCGGTTGTGGCATTTCCAAAAAAGATAAACTTTTATTCTTTATGCAAAAGAGGGCTTTGGCGCATTGGGGGTGGGGCCTCTGTGCTCCTCAGCTTTCCCAGTGGAGGCCACGCCCCTTGATGCACTGAAGACCTCATCTGCATATAGAATAAAACTATTATTTTCTTGGGAACACCAAAACAAATGTTCACAAGTCAGGTATCATTTTAATCAGCAGGAGCAACCCTGCCAGACAGTATTCCTGTTTCATAGGCTTGACCCTGCTGACAGGTACTGTATTACAGTTGACTGGTTCCTTGGTGGCTTTACAGTAATATCAGTATGGTGTAAATTTCTTCACTAACTGATACAAATATGAAAAGAATGTCCAGAGCCTTGGAACTCCCTATGACCCTGAACTCTACAGAGCCACCTGCTGGTTACAGATGGAACTACACAAGGAATGGTTGTCCATATTTCTTGTGTCTAGGGATTACTTTTAATATCGTATACAGGAAAGAATTACATTAAAATACAGAAGTGCAAAAAAATAAACATAAAAAAGATTGATCCCCTTTGCAGCGGTTCCTTCAATCCCCGATCATATAAGCAGTGGTCATTACCTGTTTTAAAGTTCTCTCCATATCGATTCCTTGCCCCCAGGGGGCAGCTGGATTAGCGAGACAATCGCCTGCATTTCCTCTTCTTGACAGATCAATTTTCTGTCGTCGCAAGTTACGGAAAGCTTCGGCCATCACCAGAACGCCGTCATAAGTCAGTGCAGAGGTGTACTGCAAGAGAGAGATATGACACCGTTTTACGTGGACTCAGAGCGTATGACGAGCACATAACGCAGAGACATAGTAACATAGTAACGAGCGAGTTTTCTGCTGGGGTGCAACGCGCAAACATAGAAACATAGAATGTGTCGGCAGATAAGAACCATTTGGCCCATCTAGTCTGTCCAATATACTGAATACTATGAATAGCCCCTGGCCCTATCTTATATGAAGGATGGCCTTATGCCTATCCCATGCATGCTTAAACTCCTCCAAAGTGAACGCATAGCACCTGCGCTGAATCCTGACCCATTCATTTCAATGTAACATGGGTCCGCAATATACGGTGTGTCCCTGCACAGTCTGTGATATACTGGCTCTGGCTGTTTGTGCACCGCATCACGGATGCGGACCCATTCACTTGATCCGTGATCCATCTGCACCGCAGAAAAATAGAACATGTTCTACTTTTTTGGGGTGCGGAGTCACAGAGAGAAACCCCACGGAAGCACTACGCAGTGCTACCGTGGGGTTTCTCTCTGTGACTCCGCACCCCAAAAAAGTAGAACATGTTCTATTTTTCTGCGGTGCAGACGGATCACGGATGAATAGGTCTGAGGAAACCGCGCAGATGTTGCACGTGCATTGGGGACCGCAAATTGCGCCATTTCTGTCTGAGATACGTTTTTTTAGATGTAAAAAAATATCCTGCATACAGGACTTTTTTTCCCATTTAAAAAAACGGATTTCAAATGGAAATGGCTTAAACAGATGCCAACTAATGCAACAGCAGGTGGCGCATTGTGCTACTAGCTATGACAGGGTCATATAGTCAAGACACCATCCCATAGTTAGAGAAAGAGGATCTGGCAGAGGAAACACGTGTGTGATAGAAGGCCCTAAAAGTACAGTGGATGTAGGGTCTTCAACCCCTTCCTGACCCAGCGATTTTCCATTTTTTCGTCTTCGTTTTTTTACTTTCTGCCTTCCTTGAGCAGGCTACCAGGGAGACGCTTTGGCCGGCATCACCACAATGTATCCTCTGCTGGGATGTACATCTCTGGCCACTAGGTGACCCCTTAACCTCCGCCTCCCTTTTGAATCATCCTTAGCTAAGTATTGCTCTCTATTTTTTACCGCCTTGGCATCATTGTTCACGTCTATATCATGGTTGGACTATGTCCTAACGTCTATCTACCTCCTGATGAGCCTGCCTTGTTTCAGGTGAAACGCCTCGAGGTCTGTGTACTAAGATGTGTACATAGAGGTCTGTGTATTCAGATGTGCATATAAAAAACGTGCGTACTTTCCATTAAGAGAGGATCGGTGATCATCCAATAATCTGGACCACCCCTTCTACTCTCTCTGTATTTATGAGGTCTGTGTACTAAGATGTGTACATAGAGGTCTGTGTATTCAGATGTGCATATAAAAAACCTGCGTACTTTCCATTAAGAGAGGATCGGTGATCATCCAAGAATCTGGACCACCCCTTCTACTCTCTCTGTATTTATAATATCAATGATTGGTTTTCTGAGAGGGCAGGTGGTGACCCTTTTATTTTGGATCACCTTTGACTGTCGATATATCGTCCTTTTAACCGTCTTGCTATATATCTAATTTTTTTCCCTGGCTAGGGATAATCTGGGGATTCAATAGTCTTAGGTTCGGGGACAGGGAACCCCCACCATCAGGGGGCGACCCTGGGCTGAGCAGTGAATAGGGCAATCAGGGTAAGCGGTAGTCTGCCCTGCCCTCTCTCAGACCCTGTTCCTTCTAGGTGTTGCTCCTGAACCTTTAAGTCTATAGACAATTATACGTCACCAGTGAATATGTAAGTGTAGGGGTCACTACTCCCCAAACAAAAGTAATTTATATATAATCCTTTTGAACTGTAGTACACTTGTTGGTATATGCATACCTATACCCACACTATTAAAAATAAAGGTATTTTTAAAAGTCACTAACTCTAATAAGTAATATTTTGAAAACTCTTGTGATAAGAAATCCGATAAAAATCTAATTATTAGGCAATTGAGGGCTTTGTATTTTTACGGGACAAGTTGTACTTTCTAATGGCACCATTTAATATTCTATACAATGTAGTGGGAAGCTATAAAAAAATTCCAAATAGTGTGAAAATGAAAAAAATTAAAAATTCTGACCACAATCGCTGCTCCCTGTTATTGCACCCACTACTTACAAAGATATGCGCTTCCTGACTAAATAATTTGTCATAAAACAAACTTTTTTGAAAAATTTGGCGAAGCAGCCAAACTGAATTTTTCGAACCCTTTACAACACTAGTAAGATACTTTAGCGTCGCAGATCAATAATTTTTTATCCTTTCACAGAAATGATCAATTAAATAATTATTTATATAAATAAAACCGCAAAATGGCGTCCTGAGACTTGTTTGCATAGGACGAGCCAGAAAAAAAAGGGTGGAAGCGCACATTGTATTTCTTCATATAATGCAGGAGATGATGATGTAGACTCGGCCGCGGTGAACCTCTGAGCTGTAGGCTGTAATTTGACCAATTTCTCTCTGTAAGGCGATAACGTACATCCCGTCGCTCCCGGAGCTCCGAGGTCTGCGCTGTAATTGAATATCTGAACTGGGTCAACAATGAATGAGATGATAATACCAGAGCGCGCAGTGTGGCTCCCATCAAAGCGTATTCCTGGTCAGGAAGCACTTGTGGAGGCTCCCTAATAAATAATCAATGGCCAGGGTCAAGCTGAATTCATGACCTCCTGGTATTAAAACCTACGAACCGGCAATTATGAGCCGCCCTGGGAATTCAAAGCAGATGATGAAATGTGAAAGAAAAGATGGCCAGGGATGGGAAAAAAATAAGGAGCTATTTCGTAATTGTATCTATCCCGGCATTGGCATAACAAGGATCCACGGGGCTCCAGAGCAAAACTCTAAATGGTGCCCCACACTACCATGGCTACTAGTGATGAGCAAAGTATTCAAAAATTCGAATTGGCTGCTTCACTGAATTTTACCCAAAAAATTGCTTCCTGATGAATTACTTCATCACGAAGCGCGTTTCTTGGTAAGTAGTGGGTGCAGTGACTGGGAGCAGCGATTGCGCTGCCTCTCGTCATTGTACCCCTCAGATGCTGCGTTCATAGCTGATCGCCGCATCTGACATTGATATTACAATGTAAAATAAAATAAAATAAAATAAATGAAATCATACTTTATGTGGGGAAACCAACCTCGCCACTGGGTTTTGGAGGGGCCTGTTTACCAGCCTCTTGCCCCAGGATTATGGGCCCTCTCATCAGCCAGGCCTCATTTGTTCACAAAGGACTTGGACTAACTTGAACCCCTGGTCTAATTCATGCCATTGTGGGATGTTAAATGTCTATGTGTATTGAAAAGGGTGGGACATTGTATACGTTGAGTAGGGAGGTCTGTTCCATTGTCTCTCTGTGTGTATTGGCGATGTCCTTTGTTCTGAGAGATAATTGAATTACTTCTCGGTTGTCTCCAGGACAGAGGATATTGTGTATTTGCCTGTCTGTGATGATTGCATCAACCCAGTGTGAGGTAATTCTATCACGGGCAGAGGGGAGGATTTTGTGTGGGAGTGTCTGAGTGTATTGTACGTGGTTATTGGCTGTTTTTACAAAACCCTGTGGGTGTTAACCTTGTTGGAAGATGTGTATAAATCAATGCTTGTGTGTCCAAATAAACAGAGGCTGCTTTTATACCTTCATGAAGTTTTGGCTCATGTTTGGGGAATGCGATAACTACACTCTTGGGGATTGCTATATCACAATACTCCCCTGAGTAAGAGCTTGTTCCTGTCTCTGCATTTAGGACAGGTTCACCCACTGGAGCCTGGAGCCTTGTCATAGGGCCAGGGTGGGTAGGAGACGGCCAGACCTCCACCAAGCTTCGGCGGTTCGTGGGGTCCGCAGTGCTGATGGTGTCAAGTGGAGTGCTGCCCTTGTTCTGCTGTAGCGCTGGCCAATCGCATTGCAGAGCTCACAGCCTGGGAGAAAATAACCTCCCAGGCTGTGAGCTCTGCGCTGCGATTGGCCAGCGCTACAGCAGAACAAGGGCAGACTCCGCCTACTATAACTTAGTGACTGAAATCTCCGCCTACTATAACTTAGTGAGCGAAGATACCGGAGGGCATAGCGGGAGAACGGAGCGGCGCCCAGGGATAATAGTAAGTGCAGTGAGATCCCCGGGCGCCGCTCTCCATGTCTGTATTCTTAATTCACAATGTCATAATCGGTGAAAGGTCCTCTTTAAGGTTATATTGGTTTTCTTAATGCATACAGTGATGTCTCAATGGTGGAATACTGAGCACAGTAATGTCACAGCATAGCAATAAGGCTCACAGTGATGTCACAGCACAGGCATAATGTGCACAGTGATGTCACAGCAATAAGCCGAACAGTGATATCACAGTAGCATGATAATATGCATGGTGATGTACAGAAATGCATCAGTGATGTCACAGCACAGAAATAATGCCAAAAGTAATGCATTCTTCCCTTACTAACTGCACATTTATTTATTTTATGCACTTATATAGCGCTGACATATTCTGCAGCGCTTTACAGACATTAGCATCGCTCTGTGATGCAGAATACGGTAGTTGCGGGACACAAAAATTTGCACAACTTGTCTGCAACTTGCTATCTTAGGACTGTGATTTGGCTGTGTCGCAGGTCATGCGTTGTGCAAAAGCTGTGTTGCACTGTGACACCAATGAAATCTTGCGTGACACATACTGTACCCTAAAACACAGACCCGCTGCCAGTATATTATGGGAATGGTGTTCTATAGATTTAGGACCGGAAACATCTACTACCTTTGGTGGAGTTTCTGATCCTGGATATTCCCGCTGGTCCAACGTCTTCCATCGCTGCATTAATTCAGTTACTATTGGGGTATTGAAATCCACCAGCTGGAATCCTGTTACATTGGCTCCTCCATGCATAAACCTGTCAAGCGAAATGTCCTTAATTCCCTAAACAGAAAAAATAAATAATATTAAGTATTTTCACAAAAAAAAAAAACGTTTGATGTCGGCAAAAATAAATAAATAAAAGTACCATATATATTAAAATGACAGAATAAACCCATCTAATGTATACAACTAAAACGCCAACCATTACACAAATCTACAAATAGGAATATAATGCTCTCTAGAGAGAGGACCATGGACAAGAGACGTAGCTGTAGCAGGTGCAGAGGTAGCAGGCACAACCAAGGCCCAAAATGTTTGAACCTGTAACTAGTTTCAAGAAATTCACTCATCTCTGTAGGAGAATCATTGTAGTCCTATTGACTTCTATACACATGCAAGTTTTTAACCTTTCCAGAAGCAGTGTTTTTTAACTGTTCTATGTACACTAGTAGTATGTGTGCAAACTTTTCCATTTTTCATGTGTCCAATTAGGGTCTTAGCACTTTTTTTTTATACACCGTATGATTTAATGTGGTTGAGGAAAGAAGATTCTGTAGCCACTCAGAATACCGTAATTACTGCAGCAGGGGAGGAGTGTGTTGATCTTACAGGAGGCAGTGACTCATTTACTTAAATGATTGTTAGTGAGGACTGTATGACATCTTACAATTGCAGTGTCAAAAGGTGAATGTTGATTTAAGAGGCTGTATCTCATTTACATTGGATGACGATAAAAAATCCTGTAACCAATGAGACTGGTTACAGCAGCAGAAGAGGAGTGTGCTGCTCCTGAAGGAGGCAGTGTACTGTACACTTGTGATTGTGTTAGTGGTAATAGAACTGTATGCAATAAGGGTTGTGTCATGAAATTGGTGGAAAAGAAAACACCCTGTAGGCAAGCAGGTCATGAGGGCAGCAGTGGATGATGTGTGTTATTCTTGACCTCACAGCAGTGTGCTTATCTAGTAGAACACCTCACAGCAGCGTGCTGATCTAGTAGAACACCTCACAGCAGCGTGCTGATCTAGTAGAACACCTCACAACAGCGTGCTGATCTAGTAGAACACCTCACAGCAGCGTGCTGATCTAGTAGAACACCTCACAGCAGCGTGCTGATCTAGTAGAACACCTCACAGCAGCGTGCTGATCTAGTAGAACACCTCACAGCAGTGTGCTGATCTAGTAGAACACCTCACAGCAGTGTGCTGATCTAGTAGAACACCTCACAGCAGTGTGCTGATCTAGTAGAACACCTCACAGCAGCGTGCTGATCTAGTAGAACACCTCACAGCAGCGTGCTGATCTAGTAGAACACCTCAGAACAGTGTGTTGATCTAGTACAGGCATGTCCAAACTGCGGCCCTCCAGCTGTTGCAAAACTACAATTCCCAGCATGCCCTTATAGCTGTAAGCTATCTAGGCATGCTGGGAGTTGTAGTTTTGCAACAGCTGGAGGGCCGCACTTTAGACATGCCTGATCTAGTAGAACACCTCACAGCAGTGTGCTGATCTAGTAGAACACCTCACAGCAGTGTGCTGATCTAGTAGAGCACCTCACAGCAATGTGCTGATCTAGTAGAACACCTCACAGCAGTGTGCTGATCTAGTAGAGCACCTCACAGCAGTGTGCTGATCTAGTAGAACCCCTCACTGCAGTGTGCTGATCTAGTAGAAGACCTCACTGCAGTGTGCTGATCTAGTAGAACACCTCACAGCAGTGTGCTGATCTAGTAGAAGACCTCACTGCAGTGTGCTGATCTAGTAAAAGACCTCACAGCAGTGTGCTAATTTAGTAGAATACCTCATTGCATTTTTTTGATGTAGTAGAAGACCTCACAGCAGTGTGCTGATCTAGTAAAAGACCTCACTGCAGTGTTTTGATGTAGTAGAAGACCTAACCGCAGTGTGCTGATTTAGTGGAAGACCTCACTGCAGTGTGCTGATCTAGTAGAAGACCTCCCTGCAGTGTGCTGATCTAGTGGAAGGCCTCACTGCAGTGTGCTGATCTAGTAGAAGACCTCACTGCAGTTTTTTTATGTAGTAGAAGACCTCACAGTAGTGTTTTGCTGTAGCAGAAGACCTCACAGCACTGTGTTGATCTAGTAGAAGACCTCACAGCAGTGTGTTGATCAAGTAGAACACCTCACAGTAGTGTGTTGATCCAGTAACCTCACAGTTTGGGAATAAACAACCCATAGCCAATCAGATCACAAATGACGACAGTGGCAGTAGATGAGTATGGTGACCTTATGAGAGGCATTGTGATTATGTCCATTATGATTATGTGAAGTTACACCAAGAAGAATAATGCTGGGACAATGTGACAGGTAACGGAAATTGAGGAACCTGTTTCCTTCATCTGGTAGCGCAGCAATCACTACGGTTCCTACATAGCAGAGCTACACTTCCTTCTGGACGTTAATCTCTAAATCAGTGGCAGCTTCAGTTTAACCTTTGGGCCAGGCAGGTGAGTAGGCACTGTGTGTGAGTGATTTCTCTATTGACTAAGTGCTGTCTTGGGTATCTTATCTGATGGAACACAATGATCCCATTCCGTCTGAGTCCTGTCTGTGTATCTCTGTCTTTCGGATGGAATTACATTATGCAGGTAGGAGAATGTATGCTCTTAAAGCTGAATTTCTTAAGAGCCATCAGGTTTTGCCAGCACAAATAACGGTTGAAAGTCCAAATTGGATATCTCCAGTAATGTCTCAGCTGATCTAATCACCGGTAGATTAGCTTGTCAGGACAATCCTGCTGCCAAATTCTATAAAAGGTAATTGTCTTTGTGAACCCAAGTATCAAGAAAAAGATCTGATTAAATTAATACCTGATGGGATAGTGTATGTGTGTAGAGCGTTCCAACATTCCTTTAAACCCTATACCAGCATATAGCATACTGTGGACATTCATGTATACCCTACACCAACACATAGCATACAAGGGGTCAATGGTGGACTTTAACCAAAACACAAACCAAGCAAATTCTTGGGGCCCCAGATAGGAGTGGAAATACCAACTGTGCAGCCAGTTCATTTTCACAGGGGCCAAGGGTTTCCCAGCTTTAGAGCACTAGAAGAACTAGCTAGCCAACAGTGGTGGAGCTTAGTGGAGCAATCTGGGAGGAGGGACAAGGATAACTTTCCAGAAATGCCAAATCTGCCTCTGCTAGATATTTCTGTGTCTACATAACAGGTGGCGAGCCCACCAGTGATGCCTCATCCCACTTCATGGTCATATGCAACCCTGTAGTCACTAACATAACGAGTGACAGGTCTCACCCTGTCACAAGATTTGCTCAAATTTCTTGTGATGTCATCAGTTCCATGATCTGATTGGCTGTGGTATGTTTTAACTCGACTATCTAAATCTTACTGCCAACTTCACACGGAGCTCATTGGGAGTGGACTGGAAGGGTCACTGGCTCCCTTAAAATCTGCTCACACCTCTACTGCTGCTGTTACCAGTTAATCTGATGTGATGTCAGGACACTGCAGTATCACATTGTATGAAGGCCAAAGCATTGCCGCTGGTTCGACACTGTACTGTGTGAAAATTACATAGACCTTGTGTTGGAACATGAGTTGTTTTAGTCTCATTAGGACAGGCTTTAAGTGAATACGGCAGAAACTGAAAATAGCCTGCCTCCTAAGGAACCGTGATTTATAAGAAAATAATCAAAACAAAGAACATTACATTCCACTTGAGGATACTGGATCTGCAATTCAAATATTTTTATTTTTTTACAGAATTACCCCCTCTACAATACATGGAAATAAAGCAATCAAGGTCTCCACAAAAAGTAAAATGCTCTAAATATAGCTGGACTTATTATTCTGACAGATCAGCTTTATCATTGCCGGATTTTTTAAATGTACTTCACACTTGTTTAGCAAAAGCGAACATTTGGAATACTAAGCAGACATTAGCACAAGCCAGTAGATCATTTTTATTAATAATGGGCTAAAAAACCAACATAAAGCATGGTTCTCATAGTCACCACTAGTGTTGAACGCGAATATACTAATCGCGAATTTTTATTGCGTATATCTAGAATATAGTGCTATATATTCGGAATCGCAAATATTCTAGATTTTTTTTTTCATCGATACCCTCACTGCTTCTTGCTTGTGGGCCAATGAGAAGGCTGCAATATCTTTGTCTGAGATTAGTAACATCCCTAGCAACCGATAGGAAAGTTGCCTACCCCTTACTATATAAGAACCTCCCCAGCAGCCATTTCTGCTGTTTTTTTGCAGTTCTGAGAGAGAGAGCAGTGACATTGCTGTGCTCTGTGCTTTCATCTGGATCCTATTCCTTATCCAATTACATTAGATAGTTAGTTAGCTCATATATATAATACAGATAGTCAGTGTAGGTTATATAGTGATATAATGTAGCTGTTAGGTTCCAGTGCAGGGTGTTAGGTAGTGTGATAGGAATTACTGTTTCTCTGCTGTCCATACATACAGGCTACAGACACAGTGCTGTGATGTCACAACAATACTTAATCACTATCAGTGATATCTACTCAGACCTGATAAAATGTGAAGTTGCATGTATTGCGCCAAAAATATGCGCATCATTAGTGCCGATTTGCGCAATCTCGAATATATTTTCATGAGGTGGCAGACACGTCTGATGGACATTTCAAGTGTTTGGTCTTTGAATACTTTTACGTTGCTCAACCACTCAGTCCACCTCTATGACTGTATTTTATGGCATCTGTAGACGCTGTCAATTCTCTTCAAATGCACAACTCACAACCATGAAAATGCTGTTTTTCAAGTAAAAATGTTCTATAAATGTCACCTAGTTTAAAGGTTTCGCAGCCAATCAGAGTGACAAAAGATTGCTGCACACTTGGCATTTATACAGTCTTTTATATGCAAACTAAATGACAGTATATAGGCATGCCTGCCTGGTGTACTAGATCAACACAGCATAGAGCAGGGGTGCACAACCTTTTCTGGTCGGGGGCCACATTGTCAACCTGAACCAATTCCAAGGGACGAAAAGGGGTATTATCAAGTGAAATACTATGTTTATGGTATTATGGAACTTACAGTATATATTATTATAAATGTTTAGTTACACTTCTAGTCCTCCCATCTAATGGGACAATACATGAAAGATTCAGGTGAGCAGCCACAAGACACATACATGTCTGCTACCAGATGGCTGGGGGCCGCATAGAATGGTATTGAGGGCCGCAGGTTGTGCACCCTCTGGCATATAGCAACTGGGTGGGAACCTCCATGAATGTGCAATTTATTTTTGAAAAGGAATGTATAGCAGAAAAAGGATATAGTATTTAAACTAGATTTTTATTATAATATATAATATCATTTTATATATAAGTTTTTTTTAATTTCAAAAACAGGTAGTAATAGTTTTTTTTTTTAATGATGCAAATATTTATGTAAAAAATCTTGAATCATTAGTTTTCACGCTGGCCACTGGAGCAAACTAGGCAACAGGCTGACACTTTCTGTGTGATCTGCAATTTGCTTTTCAGCTTTGCTGTGTAGGCTTGGACATGGTCAGCAGAGTAATCTCATTATCATTAGACTGTTTAATGATACAGTCACACTTCAGTTATTTGGTCAGTTACTAGGCGAAAACTAGGCTGCGGGTCATAAACACAGAACAGGTGAATATCTTTCCATTATGTCTTATCTCTGAGTAGGCTTCGCTCCTGGTTTTGGCTCAGAATAACTGATGAAAATAACTGATCAAATAACTGAAGTGTGAATTCAGCCTAATTTTTTTATACTGTAGTACTGTTGGAGACCTTGAAAAGGAAGGATATGGGCATTACACACAAAGATTAGGATCTGTATGCAGCTCCCTGCCACTCTCTGATCTCTGGTGGCAGAGGACTATATTTTGTAACTTTTTGGTTATTTTATTAGTCTGTTGACAATTTTCTTCCCACTAACTCCCATTTTTGCAGCTGCAATAAAGCGCAAACCTCTTGCCGAGCAGGGTAAATTGTGAATCTCTGCGTAAGTGTAAGAGGAAAAAAAGATCTTTCGATACGTTACATTTGCCAGGAGCTAATTTTCTACCAATAAGTAGGCCTTCGACACAGAATCGGTGCACAGTATTTGCATAATGATGATGATAAATGCTCTCTTGATTAGAGTTTAATCAGATGCTTGATGAGCAGAGACCAAATCAATGCGCTATTTTTTCCCCCCACTGATTTTGCCCCAATTGGAGCAGGAAAATGAAAATAAATAGGCTCTCAGAGCAAATTAATGAACGCAAATACTTACTAGGTTTGCAATAATGTAATGATAGCCTTTCACATGTTTCCCAACACTCACAATCTGCAATGAAAAAAGATACAATATTTTAGGTATACAGTCAGCAACGCTAATAACGCAGGAAAAAATGTAGTGATAACAGGAAAATAAAAATGTACCGTCAAACCGATCCAGTCATGTAAGCAACATTGCTTAATTTATCATTATAGCATAATCCATTTAAGGTCTTGGCAACTGAACTTTCTTGGTGGACAATCTTGCTATGTTCAGATTAAGGATTCTTGCACACCTATGTCTAACGGCCTCAAAACTGCTATGGTGCACTACGGTACCTTCTATATGTCTGATTCCATAGAGTGAAAAAATTTGGCCTCTAGGGCGGAAAACTTCCATAATACAGTGCCAATGTGGCAACACAGGTTCTGCTGTGTGTATTTATTGTATGCATTTATATAGCGCTACTATCTTCCTCAGTGCTTTACAGACATTGGCATCTAACTGTCCCCAATGGGGCTCACAATCTAAGTTCCCGATCAGTATGTCTCTGAAATGTGGGAGGAAACAGGAGAACCCAGAGAAAACCCACACAAACACGGGGAGAACATACAAACTCCATGCAGATGATGGACTTGAACCTAGGACCCCAGCACTGCAAGACACCAGTGCTAACTACTGAGCCACTGCACTGCCGTGTAGGACACTTATAGCTTCCACCTACCACAATGCAGGCTTTATTGGGTGCCATATGTATACTGGCAATGCTTTATAGTGTAGGCACGTCATCTGATCCATCGTGGCACATTTCTTTCTGTTGGGTTTGTATAGAATCTAAGAGAATAACCTTGGAATGACTCCACGTGAAATCAGAGGCATGTTGAGGCAAAGGCCCAAGACACAAACATAGGAGCCCTATTACAGCTTAGTACAAAGCAGATCTGTAATATGGAGATGGGCACGGTGCCTAAATGGCATTTTCTATTGACTGTCTTATGGCAGTAATAACTGGTTCCTTCTGATCTGGAGGTCTATAGATTCTAGATTTAGATCAATGGTGATCAATGCTTGGTTCAGTAACACCATGGGTGTTGTGTTGTGAACATATCACAAGAAGGTTGGAGCTGCTTTGTCAGAGGGTGGAGGACATGCAGAATTTTTCTAAAAGTCCTTGCACACAGTTTTTATATCAATATACTACATCAAATTATCAAAAATGACATAATCCCGAGCCCAATAGTTCCTCTGTATCGTATGTTTCTCAAAGATAGGAAAACGTATGAGACTTGGAAATGCTGCTGCTCTATTAGAATCTGTAAAAGCGGTGCAGTAGTTGTATACGAAGGCAATAAACTGCACGCAAAAATATACTTTGATGAATCTATCCTATGTATTTCTGCAGCAGTGATGCACAGAACACCACCATATCACCCGGTATACTATGGGAGGAATTTATCATGTGAATTTAGTTTTCTTAAAGCCTATGGACACCTTTGACAATTTTTTATCATTGCATTTTACTTATTGTGGGCTAAATATATATTTGTTTTGATTTATTTAAAAATGTTCCCAGTTTTTGTTCTGTAGCCTTCACTGTGTATCTGCAGACAATTTCTTTCAGCTATACAGTAAATCTGTCAGGGGGCTGCTCTGACGTTTCAATTTGTAGCCCTTATCTGTTCTTTCCTGACAGCTCATAAACACTTAGGCCTCTTTCACACGGGCGTCATGTTTTTTGCCTGGATAAGAGCCGGGTGCGTTGCGGTAAAATGCACAATTTTCCCGCGCGAGTGCAAAACATTGTCATGCGTTTTGCACTCGCGTGAGAAAAATCGCGCATGTTTGGTACCCAAACCCGAACTTCTTCACAGAAGTTCGGGCTTGGGATTGATGTTCTGTAGATTGTATTATTTTCCCTTATAACATGGTTATAAGGGAAAATAATAGCATTCTGACTACAGAATACATAGTATAATAGTGCTGGAAGGGTTAAAAAAATAAAAAAGTTAACTCACCTTATCCTCTTGTTCGTGTAGTTAGTTCCCGGTCTGTTCTTTGCTAGCTCTGGGCTTGGGCTAAAGGACCTTTGATGACGTCAGATCACATGCTCCAATCACATGGTCCATCACCATGGTGAATGAGCATGTGATCTGACGTCATCAAAGGTCCTTTAGCCCAAGCCCACAGCTAGCAAAGAACAGACCGGGAACGAACTACGCAAACAAGAGGATAAGGTGAGTTAACTTTTTTATTTTTTTAACCCTTACAGCACTATTGTACTAAGCATTCTGTAGTCAGAATGCTATTATTTTCCCTTATAACCATGTTATAAGGGAAAATAATACAGTGAATAGACTGTCACCTAGAACCCATGCGTGAAAATCGCACCGCATCCGCACTTGCTTGCGGATGCTTGCGATTTTCACGCAACCCCATTCACTTCTATGGGGCCTGCGTTGCGTGGATTATCGCACCGCAACGCACAAAGAGGAGCATGCTGCGATTTTCATGCAACGCATAAGTGATGCGTGAAAATCACCGCTCATGTGAACAGCCCCATAGAAATGAATGGGTCAGGATTCAGTGCGGGTGCAATGCGTTCAACTCACGCATCGCACCCGCGCGGAATACTCGCTCGTGTGAAAGGGGCCTTAGGCTGGGTTCACACAGGCGTGACGGATTGGCTCAGGATGCTCAGCAAGCAAGTTCAGTCAGTTTTGTCTGCGATTGCGTTTAGTTGTTCCGTTTTTTCCGCGCGGGTGCAATGCGTTTTGATGCGTTTTTCATGCGCGTGATAAAAAACTGAAGGTTTACAAACAACATCTCTTAGCAACCATCAGTGAAAAACGCATCTCACCCGCACTTGCTTGCGGATGCAATGCCTTTTTCACGCAGCCCCATTCACTTCTATTGGGACAGGGCTGCGTGAAAAACGCAGAATATAGAACATGCTGCGATTTTCACGCAACGCAGAACTGATGGGTGAGAAAAAATGTTTATGTACACAGACCCATTGAAATGAATGGGTCAGGATTCAGTGCGGGTGCTATGCGTTCACGTCACGCATTGCACCCGCGTGGAAAACTCGCTCATGTGAAAGGGACCTTATTATAGCTAAATTCTTAGCAGTTTGATAAGTAGAGGGCTTAATGGGCATCTGTCAGCAGTTCTGTACCTATGGCTGACCTGTTGCATGTGCGCTTGGCAGCAGAAGGCATCTGTTTTGGTTCCATGTTAATATGTGCCCGCATTGCTGATAACAAATATGATTACAAATGCCCTTTAAATGAGTGTATATAAGCTGTCAGGAGTTCAGAGATAATGGCGACAGATAAAAACATCTCTCTTATGGACTTATTGTAAAGCACAAACAAATTCTGCAGATACACTTAAAGTGAAGGCTGTAGAACAAAACTATTGACATTTTTTTTGCAATAAAGACCAATTTAACAAATTACTTTAGCCCAAAACGAGTAAAATGCAATGATAAAAAAAGGCTATGAATACCTTTGGGGCATTTTTTTAATCTGTGTTACCATAAGGCCCCTTTCACACGAGCGAGTTTTCCGCGCGGGTGCGATGCGGGAGGTGAACGCACTGCACCCGCACTGAATCCTGACCCATTCATTTCTATGGGGCTGTGCACATGAGCGTTGTTTTTCACGCATCACTTGTGCGTTGCGTGAAAATCGCAGCATGCTCTCTTTTGTGCGTTTCTCACGCAACGCAGGCCCCATAGAAGTGAATGGAGCTTCAGGGAAAAACGCATTGCATCCAGATTGTTGCGTTGCGTTGCGTTGTAAACGCAAGTAACTTAGCAACAGGGAATGGATTTGAAAGACAGGAAGTGAACTTCAAAGGTGTCAGTCTGCAGGCACTGCAGGGGAGAGGTATTTACTTGTGAGACTTCTCTTGCGGAGCCAAAGTAAAGATGCCAAAGGCCCCAAAAGACATGGATGTCCTCAAATTAATCAGCATGGTGAAGGAGTGGCCATGTATTTGGGATAGTAGGTCTGATGAATATCTGGACCGTTACAAGAAAGAAGACGCTTGGACCGAAATTGCGAAAGAAATTTTTTCCACAGTTTGGGACAGTAGGAATGCCCACAGACGAGAGAGGCTTGGTAAGTAAAAATTGGATAATGTATACATGTGTGATTATATCTGTCCTCCCTTTTAGCATAGCACATGGCATGTATCCTCTGCAATTTGTTATTTTGTGGTAATTTTTTTTTTATTTCCATTTTTATTGCAAGTTTCTGAAGTAAAGAGTCGCTGGAGGAGCTGCCGGGACCAATTCCGTAAGGGAATTCTGCAAGGATGCAGTGGCTCCGGCACTTCGAGGAAAAGGCCATACCGGTATAAGGACCAATTGATGTTCCTGCGGCCATTAATAGAGCAGTGTCCGTAAGTAAATTATAACCAATGAAGACAACCTATTTATCAGTACACACTGTATGTGCACTATGTGGGTAATGTAATTTGTCCCAATGTGTGAATTAGAAATGTCATAGTTGGCCCTAGCAAGCAATCTGAAAATATTGCAAGTGCAATTGGATTATTTGCAAAGGCCATCTATAGCACTTCTAAGTTCCATAATGTAGCTGCATGACGACATATGTAATATGTTGCTTCATTAAACATGACCTGTCAGTACTCCTGACCTGGCGTTTAAATTAGCTTTTTGTGTTCCCCATGTCATCAAAATTATAGAGCATATATTCTTATAACTCTTTATGTAGTGTCGTTGCTTTATTATTCCTTCTAGTATCTGCAGTTTTAAAAAAATGATGATATATCTATTGTATAGATCCTCAGCATCTGATCGGCGGTGTTCCTGGGTGTAAGACCCCCTCTGATCAGATGGTGATGATCTATACAAAGGATAGATAATCAGTTTGAAATAACAGCAGAACCCCTTTAAATAGCTATTTTACACTTAAATAATTATTAAAGGGTACAGAGGGGTGTTACCAAGTAGTGGTGGTGTATCTGCACACACTCATTCTATCCAATCAGTGCTGCCATGTTTAGGTGTGCATGTACACAACCCCAATGATAATAGCAATTCATTCATAAATTCTCTTTTTCACATATTAAAGGAATGGCACAACTTTGAGCATTTCACAATAGAAGTTCCAGATATACTATTAAATGGGTAATACATGAAGTAATGAAAGAACACATGTTCGGAGTGTTGATCGGTCCTGTTTAAACCAGTGTTACTTTGGCAAAGTAATTTGCTGATGCTAGTAATATTATAATATTTCTTTGGGTACATATTGGTAAGGTCATATATTAATTGATCTTTTTTTGTTTTTTTAAAGAACGGAAGCCAACCTTGAGGAGGAGCCTGAACACAGTAGTGCTGAAGACTCCAGGACATGCAATGAGGAGCCTCCGGCATGTGAAGGTCCTGAACAAAGTGGTGAAGGGCTGACTACCTCCACCTGCTCTCAACCCCCAGACTCCGCTGGGCCCCCCCCAAGTTTGCCATCACGTGTCCGCCGCCGCAGAACACTGCGTCCTGCTGAGGCAGTTACACATCCCCCGGAAGATCATTTTGATCTTTATGTTAGAAGCCTAGCCCCTTTCTTGCGGAGTCTGCCTCCAGAACGTATATTTAGAACCCAATCTGCTATTGGGATAGTTCTGGAGGCTGCCACGCCACCAAATCAGCCTTGGGACTTTTTTGCTGCGCTAGAAAGTTGGCGCAGCAATGTCTACATGTCTGGTCCCCGCCACATTCAGGGTCCACAGGTGCACCAACAAATGACACAAAATAGGCACAATTATGGGCCCCTAAATCGCTCATATGGGCAGCCTGGCCCATCATCCACAGTAGCTGGCCCCTCTCAGCTATCTGGAGCACTTGCCCAACCAACCTACCATGGGCAACAATTTCAGCCTCCCCCTTTTTCACCTAGCCGGTTTCTCAATTTGTAATGACTTGATTGTTTTTCTCTTTTACGTTTGAAAATGTTTTACATATGCAACCAAAAAAAAAAACTCTGTTGTTAAAATAAACTGAGTTTTATTTTCTGCTAATTTATTGTTTTTTCTCTTTATTAAACACATTAAATATTAAAATTTTGGTATCACACACACATATAACACTTTAATAATTGTACTATTTTATTAATAATTAATATAAACTACATACACGTAATTATCTAAAAAATATTTTTAAATGATTTACACACAAACATATAAATAGATGCAAACCAAAAAAAAATTAACATTGATTGGACATTTTGGATTTGATAAAACCTTTCTTCATATACAAATTCTATTAAATTTTAGGTCCATAGGCAAAAAACATTACATATTGAGCCTATAAATAAAAAATTAAAAAAACACAAGCAATTAAAATCAAAAAAATATGACATTTCATTAAAATAATCTATGCTGGGGGTTTATATATCTGTTGGTATTAAAAAGGTGAATAAAGAGAATAGTTCAGGTTTTGTTCACGCGCGTGAAAAACGCATGCCATCCGCATGTCACACACGCGTGAAAAACGCAACAATGTGACACAATCGTATGCAAAACTGAAGCACTCGCAGGCAAAAACGCACGATTTTCCCTGAGCGTACCCTGAACGCATCCGGACAAAAAACATGACGCTCGTGTGAAAGAGGCCTAAGGCTGAGTTCACACGAGCGTGACAGATTTGGTCCGGATGCGTTCAGGGTGCGTTCAGTTAAACTCGCACCATTTTGCAAGCAAGTTCAGTCAGTTTTGGCTGCAATTGCGTTTAGTTGTTCAGTTTTTTCCGCGCGGATGCAATGCGTTTTGATGCAGTTTTCACGCGCGTGATAAAAAACTGAATGTTTACAAACAACATCTCCTAGCAACCATCAGTGAAAAACGCATTGCATCCGCACTTGCTTGCAGATGCAATGCGTTATTAACGCAGCCCCATTCACTTCTATGGAGCCAGGGCTGCGTGAAAAACGCAGAATATAGAACATGCTGCGATTTTAAAGCATTGCAGAAGTGATGCATGAAAAATAATGCTCATGTGCACAGCCCCATTGAAATGAATGGGTCAGGATTCAGTGCAGGTGCAATGCGTTCACCTACTGCATTGCACCCGCGCGGAAATCTCGCCCGTGTGAACTCAGCCTAAGGCTGAGTTCACACGAGCGTGATAGATTTGGTCCGGATGCGTTCAGGGTGCGTTCAGTTAAACTCGCACCATTTTGCAAGCAAGTTCAGTCAGTTTTGGCTGCAATTGCGTTTAGTTGTTCAGTTTTTTCCGCGCGGTTGCAATGCGTTTTGATGCGTTTTTCACGCGCGTGATAAAAAACTGAAGGTTTACAAACAACATCTCCTAGCAACCATCAGTGAAAAACGCATTGCATCCGCACTTGCTTGCAGATGCAATGCGTTATTAACGCAGCCCCATTCACTTCTATGGAGCCAGGGCTGCGTGAAAAACGCAGAATATAGAACATGCTGCGATTTTAAAGCATTGCAGAAGTGATGCATGAAAAAAAACGCTCATGTACACAGCCCCATTGAAATGAATGGGTCAGGATTCAGTGCAGGTGCAATGCGTTCACCTACTGCATTGCACCCGCACGGAAATCTCGCCCGTGTGAACTCAGCCTTAGTACTCTAGCACTCAAAAGCAAATTACCATAAAAGCTTTAGTCTGTATTTGTATCCATTAAAGTCACAACATGATCCAGCATAGAAGATGCTTACATGTTTCAAACCGCTCTGCACGGGTTCTTACTCATAGCCTGAAGTTCTAATTTATAGTTTCCAATGTTGTTCCCTATGCAGGTAAACAAGATTTAATGTAACCCTTTAATGGGTAATATAAGGATAGAGCCGGGTTCCCACTATTGACCACTGAATATATAACACATGACCTCACACGTTAGAAATTATATACGTAAAATTGTTCTGTATCAATAAATAATTATATGATTAATCAGTTATGAACACCTTTGGTAGCAATTTTTTATTTATTGCATTGTAGTAATTTCTAACAAAAAATATTTTTTTCAATTGTTTTTTATTAAAAATGTTCAGCCTCTTTCTAGGTACAGCCTTAAAGGGGTTCTGCAGTTCTTCAAACTGATGATCTATCCTCTGGATAGATCATCAGCATCTGATTGGCGGAGGTCCGACACCCGGGACCCTTGCCGATCAGCTGTTTGGGGCTAAGCTCTGTTCACTTGAATGGAGCTTAGCCCAGCCCAGGCCAGTGATACTAGTCGTGATGTCACTGGGCCTGCGGTAAACAGCGAGAAGGCTGCGGCACTACTGCCAGCGCCGCTGCCTTCTCGAACAGCTGATCGGCAGAGGATAGATCATCAGTTTAAAAAAACAGCAGAACCCCTTTAAGATTATCTAGTAGCAGGCTCTGTGTTTATACTGTTTCCCGTCAGACAGTTCAGCTGATGGCTCCTTATCTCTGATCTCCTGACCTCATAAATACTCATTCTAGCTCAATTATTATCTTACCGATAAGGGATATACTGTACATAGCCCCCAGATGGCAGCTGACAAAAAAATCTCACACACTCAGAAGTAAGATTGTTCACAGCTAGGCAAAGAGTAAACCCTTTATGGAAAAAGAAAACTACAAAAAATGTTTATTAAAGAGTAAAGACCAAAAGAGAAAATTATTTTAACCCAAATTGAGTAAAATACAAAAAAATTGCCCCCAAAGGTGTTCACAGCCTTTAAATCCTGGTAAGCCTAGTGTAAAAATTCTATCATATTAAAATTGGTTGTCCAGATAGATAGATTTATGACCTATCGTCAGGATAGGTCATCAATAAATTTGTTGTGGTCCGCAACCCAGAACCTCTACTGTTCAGCTGTTTGGGGCAGCGGCAGTGCCAGAAACTATACTGCATATTGAGCACAGCTCCATATATGGTGTAGTGGTGGAATTGGGGTACTGCAGCTGAGTTCAGCTCCCACCGATCTTACATTGATGACCTATCCTGAGGATAGGTCATCAATATCTGTGGCCTCAACAACCCCTTTAAATTTTAATTGTAAAACAATGCATGCGGTATATGTAATTTATTGTGAGCATATGTTGGGACAACACATGATCTGTCAGGAAACGGGTAGGTGAACACCTTTATGACATTCTACACCCAGGAACTAGGAGTCTTTTTGGAGAATCTAAACATTTTGTACATGTAGATCATATAGCTAAAACAACTTTTAGAATTATCATTATAGAAAAAATTAGCAAACACATCCAAGGGGGCATCAGAGACCAGTGGCGGATCCAGGGGGGGGGCAACAGGGCAATTGCCCCCCCCGAGCTGGCGGCGGCGGCTGGGCACAGGGAGATGAGCGCTTCCATTGTGGAAGCGCTCATCTCCAGGCATCTGTATCGCCGTCCTCAGTACAGCGATACAGATGCCTGCCTATGCTGCGGCAGGGAAGGGAGAGGCGTGTCCCTTTCCCTTCCTCTGATAGGCTGCCGGCCTAGTGCCTGCAGCCTATCAGAGGCCGGCGCAGGCGCTGCCTGAGCCATACAGCGTGGGACACAGGCCAGAAGAGGCCTGCATCGCACTTCTGACATGGAGGTAAGTATGTGTGTTTTTTTTTTTTCATTATATACAATACTTTTACTGGCACCTGGGGGCGGTTATTACTGGCAAAGGGGGGCTATTACTGGCAGAGGGGGTGGCTGTTACTGGCAAAGGGGGGCTATTACTGGCAAAGGGGGGGCTATTACTGGCAAAGGGGGGGGCTATTACTGGCAAAGGGGGGCTATTACTGGCAAGGGGGGCTATTACTGGCAAAGGGGGGGCTATTACTGGCAAAGGGGGGCTATTACTGGCAAAGGGGGCTATTACTGGCAAAGGGGGCTCTTATTATTGGCAAAGGGGGGGGGCTCTTATTTCTGGCAAAGGGGGGTCTCTTATTACTGGCAAAGGGGGGGGGCTGTTATTACTGGCAAAGGGGGGCTGTTATTACTGGCAAAGGGGGGCTCTTATTACTGGGGCTGTTATTACTGGAGGCTCTTATTACTGGCTCAGAGGGGTTGTTATTACTGGCACAGAGGGGCTCTTATTACTGGGGGCTGTTATTACTGGCACAGAGGGGCTCTTATTACTGGGGGCTGTTATTACTGGCACAGGGGGGGCTGTTATTACTGGCACAGGGGGGGCTGTTATTACTGGGGGCTGCTATTACTGGCACAGGGGGGCTGCTATTACTGGCACAGGGGGCTATTTTTACTGGCACAGGGGGGGCTGTTATTACTGGGGGCTGCTATTACTGGCACAGGGGGGCTGCTATTACTGGCACAGGGGGACTATTATTACTGGCACATGATTGGGGGCACTATAGGGGCATCTACTGAGGCCACAAAGAAGGGGTATTTTATATGGGCTCTCTGTACAGTACAATTTTATACTGGGACACATTATGGTGGGTACTATGGGGAAGGGGGGAGAGGAGTACTATGGGGTCATCTACGGGGGGCACTAAGAAGGGGTATTTTATACTTGCAAATTATGGGGGACACTGAGGGCATCTACTGGAGCATTTTATACTGGTACATTATGGGGGGCACTAGGAGGAAGGAGGGTGTGGAGCACTATGGGGTCATTTACTAGGGGCACTATATAGGGGTATTTTATACTGGCACATTATGGGGGCACTATGGGGACATTAGCTCAACTGGGGGCATTACAAGGGGGTATTTTTTGCACTGTCACATTATAAGGAGAATTATTACTACTGGGGGGGGCATAATGGAGGGCTTTATTACTCCCCCATGGTATGACCCCCTAGTAGCGGCACCGGCCTCTCCCTGCTCTGCTCTCCCTCTGCCCCTTCTCCAAATACTTATTATGAAATCTTTCTCATTAGGATAAAACACATCAGCTCCGCTGAGCCCCCGGCCAAAGTGTGGAAGTGGCGTCCGAGATCCCCAAGGGCCAAGTGACTGTAAGTGTTCATGTGGAATATGTTTGTTATACACATATAGCCTACACTGTGTAGTCTGTTCTATAAGCACCATTGTTTTGTGGCGGCAGACAGAAAATAATCTGAAAGTGCCCCTCCCGAGACCAGGCTCTGGATCCGCCACTGTCAGAGACACAAAGTTCCAAAGAGAGAAGCACAGATTTTGACTCTTGACACTAGCTGTCCCAGGGATTTAAATTACAAGACTGGTTTATCACATAGTTATTGATCACAAATTTACATATATTCAACTTCTAATTTGTTAGACATGTGATATGTGTTCGGTGGTTGATAGTGTAAACTTGTCTCTAGCCTTTAAGGTTATGTACACCTTTGGAGACAATTTTTGTTTACGATTGAATTTTACTAATTTTTGGCTTAAAATCATATTTTCAATTGGCCTTTATTAAAAATATTGAACCGTTCTATCACAAAATGTTAACTTTTTTCTAACTGTGTGACTGTTACTTTCACTTTGTGCAGATCATCAAATAAACCTTATCTCTAAACTACTAAGAGGTCATAAACAATTATTTAAGCCGGATTCTTATCAGTAAGATAAGAACTGAACTATAATCAGTGTTTATAAGGTCAGAGAGCAGAGATAAGGAGCCCGTCAGCTCCTCAGATGACGGAAAAGACAGAAAATCCACAGGCTGCTACTAGCATATCTCAGCTATGTACATAAAAAAGGGATCCATATTTTAAATAAAGACCAATTGAAAAAAATGATTTTTAGCTCAAAATGAGTACAATACAATAATTTTAAAAAATTGCCCCCAAAGGTGTACATAGCCTTTAAATTACCCATTATAGGGTTGAATTGAATTTTGTTTACGTGTAGAGAACTGTGTTGGAATCTTAAAATGGGAACTTCCACTGTGTTTATTCAGGCTATGAGTAATAACCCATGCAGAGCCGTTCGAAATGCGTAAGCATCTTTTATGGTAGATCAGGTCATGATTTTAATGGATATAAATAAAGACTAAAGCTTTTATGGGAAGAATTTACTATTGAATGCGGGAATACTTTCCTTTCATCTGACTGACTCACTGCTGATGTGGCGTTCTCTCCTTACACTGTGGCTTCGTAGAGGGCCTCAACAGCACAAATGGATTTACCGATGAGCTGGTATTTTTATGATCATTTGTGACTTACCATAATTTGCTACAAATGTATCAAAAATGACATGTTGTTTGATAAATTTGGTGCATCTTTGACTGAGGTCCAACGACTGGGGCTCCTGGTAATCACTAGAAGAGGGGGCTGTGCTCCACGTTTGAATGCAGAGTGTGCAACTCCATTCAACTACCGTATATGGGACTGCCAGACATAGCCGAGCGAGTAGAAGTGCTCTGCACCTTACAACAGTTCCATACAGGTGATTGGAGCAGCAAACACACATGCCTGACTTCTGGTCCAATCACACTTTGAAGCACAGACACCCCATGATCGGCTATGGCCACCGCAGTCGGACTACTGCTGATCAAACACATCCTCTATTCTGTGGACAAGTTGTCTTTACGAGACAACCCCTACAAATAACACTTGTCAAGGGATTTTGCTACTTTTATGTCCCCCACCACCCAACTGGGGTGAGATTGTGCTATTGCTGCAACTTTTAAAGCGACCAATGTTTAATTCACAGTACGTTGCACATGTTGTGTGTGCAAAAATGGCATGCACCAAAATCTGTACCTTTTTAAAGCCAGGAAACTGGCATCAAGGCCCTGATAAATTCCTCCCTACATACTGAATCAGTCTCCTCTAGTTACTCCCCATATAGCATTCTGGTTGATTGTCTGATTTCTTTCTTAGCCATTACAAACTCCGTCCCGACATCTTGCTGGCCATCAATAAATTTTCTAAGTCAAAAGGAGGCATGGGAAGACAGTGGGAATGACTAAGTTATACACCCAAAGCGTGATGTTGCACTACTAAGTAAGACCAAGTGTAGATAATATTTAAAAGAAATCAGTCACCCTGATTTAGACCATTATTATTATTATTACAGTAATACATGAATATTTTCCTACTCCCCCCCCCCCATTTCCCCTGCTGTCAGCCCTTAGAGCTGCATTGAAATACATTGTCAGGATTGCTGCGCATGTGCACAATGAGTCCTCTCCATTATGTTAGCACAGCAATCCGAACTGTGTAGTTCAGTGCAGCTTTTAAGGCTAACAGTGGGGGAACGGGGGGAAGAAGGAAAATAAAAAATAGTGATCTGGACTCCTTATCTGCAGTACTATGCATGTATTACTGTAGACAGTAGTCCTAGATCGGGGTGACAGATTCCCTTTAATAGTCCTGTATACAAATATATAGGTGCCACTATTCAGGCCTGATAGGGAGTAGATATTTATTTGGGGGGTTTATTGTATCCATAAAAAAGTTTCTGTGGCAACACCGCACCTGACAACTAACAGGGAATAAGAAAACCTATTGGGGCAGATTTACTAATCCTGTAGATGGTGTAATCTTAGGCTGTCTAGAGCTACACCAAATTTATCACAGGGGGACAGGCTGGGTGATCAATGTGGTGTAGGAATAGATACTTTTCTCTGAATATTTGGGGCAGAACATTTTTCTAAACATAGATAGATGTTCCACTTTCTGGCATAATTTATGCCAAAATCTAGAAAATCTAGGTGTACTCAGACTAATAAATGTAGGCAGTAGTGCGACTTCAGGTTTTGGGACTATAATTTCATATATCAATCCGAGAAAAAATATGTTTCATATATGTAATAGACAGTTGGGGAACTTCAATTCATTCATTACAATGGGGGGTCATATTTCTGTAAAACTGATTGGGGAGGGGGGTTATTAAAGCTTCCATGCCAGTTTTCTGATGTAATAAAGCTGCAAATTTGTGCACAAGGCTTGTCTTGACTTTCAACCCCCTTAAAAAGGACCTGTCACCACGAAATACAATGCAATCTGCAGGCAGCATGTTATAAAGCGGGATATGTAGTTTTGTGGGAAAATATTCAATAAAACTTGTCATTTATACATTTAAATCTCTATTTCTGAGTTTATTGTTCACAAGGAAGGTGTTATCAGTAATTGATAGGCTGTCAATGACTGATAACACCTCCCCCTTTAAACAACTACCAGTGACAGGCATTTATTTCTATATACACACTTACATAGGGAATGCTATCAATCACTGATAACAACTCCCGATGTGCAACTCTCAGTGACTGACAGCTATCTCTGTATACACACACACAGAGGATGCTATCAATCACTGATAACTCCCCTGTGTACAGCTATCAGTGACTGACAGCTATCTCTGTATACACAATTACACAAAGAATGCCATACATCACTGATAATACCTTCCCATGTACAACTCTCAGTGACTGACAGCTATCTCTGTATACACACTTACACAGAGGATGCTATCAATCACTGATAACTTCCCTGTGTACAGCTATCAGTGACTGACAGCTATCTCTGTATACACAATTACACAAAGAATGCCATACATCACTGATAATACCTCCCCATGTACAACTCTCAGTGACTGACAGCTATCTCTGTATACACACTTACACAGGGAATGCTATCAACCACTGATAACACGTTTCTGTGTACAACGATCAGTGACTGACAGCCATCTCTGTATACACACTTACACAGAGAAAAATATTAATCACTGATAGCTGTAAATGGGGGAGGTGTTGTCAGTGATTGATAGCATCCTCTGTGTTAGTGTTTATACAGAGATAGCTGTCAGTCACTGATAGTTGTACACAGGGAGGTGATATTAGTTATTGATAGCATCCTCTGCATACACAATTACACAGAGAATGCTATACATCACTGATAATACCTCCCTATGTACAACTCTCATTGACTGATAGCTATCTCTGTATACACACTTACACAGGGAATGCTATCAATCACTGATAACACCTCCCTGTGTACAACTATCAGTGACTGACAGACATCTCTGTATACACACTTACACAGGGAATGCTATCATCACTGATAACACCTCCCCCATATACAACTATCAGGGATCGGATAGGATATACAGGTATGGGCCGGATATCAACAGTGATCCAAACGTGTATCTCACTGCTGGAGCGTGTGTACAGGCAACTATGTGTTCGAAATGCGTCAACTGTTCCCGGGGTGGAGGTTCTGTCTCTGTGAGTTATTTTGCTACGATATCAAATAAAGCGCATTGAAGATTTTAAAGTGCTGGATTTTCTTCTCTTGATTCATATGAAGGATTTACCTAGGTTCCAATCCGTGCACTCAACCACTGTTGTGAAGGTGAGCTGGAGTTTTCTTACTATCTATATACAGGCAACTATGCTAATGGATGATTAACAATAATAGGAAAAGTATTCTATATTGCATCGAGAATGCGAGGGCCCTTGTCACTGATTACTGAATTCTGTGTTCCTGCACTGAGTGTCTTGTTCCTACTGCTTTTAGTCTACTATGGACCAGAAGTGCAATGTTCCATACATTATCATGTGCAGCACTGCAGCCATTTACTGGTCACAGTGGTCATGTGTCCCCAAGAGAAGCCAAGTGGATCTCAGCTGTTTACCTCCCCCTCTTGCTAATTGCTTTTTTATTTGAAATATGCTTGAAGACAGTCCAGGACAGGATGGACCAGCTCTGCTGAAGTATCAGATTACACATGTCAATACAAGTATAAGGAGAGGAAAGGGGAGGAGTGAGCAGGAGCAGGATTGAGACAGAAGAGACAGACACAATCAAAGAAACTGCTGTAGCTGAATAGGAGGTTTGTACAGTATGTCAGCACAAGGTTATTCACAACCATATAGGTCAGTACTTCTCTGTAATGTCGTCCATGATCCTGAGGCTGCTTCTGATTGAGTAAAAGAAGGTTAGGAAGAAGATTCTCCTCTACTTTCTGTGTGCAGTGGATAGGAGCTAGTTTTACTCACCAGCTCTGGGACAACTATAAACTTGACTTTTAGCATGCACAGAATAAAATTGCTAAATAATGCCAGATACAAGTCATATAGTGGCCAGAAATAGTGTTACTATTAATGCACAGTTGGTTTAAAGGGTAGTTACGCTTTAAGTCAGAATGCTCTAACAAAGTATTTAAGAAAGAAACACTGGTCCTCAAGCCACTGCTTGTGGTGACATGCCACTGTCCTTAGAAGTCAGAGAATTTTAAATAACTCGGACAATCCCTTTAAACCAAACAACCCCTTTAAGTTTTATTTTACTGCTAAAACAAAATATTTGTGTTAATCATACGCTGCTTCAGAATGCTAATCAAAATCCCTCACAGCAGAGGTTTCCTATTTTATGCTCTGTTCTGCATGCTGTGATGGCTGATTAACTAATGCAGACGGCATGCTTGCTTGGCTGCATCTACTTCTAAGTAGAAAGAAATGCAGAGACCAAAGAATAAAATAATCTGAGAGATATAAATGAGCAAATAGCAATTTTATTTCTCTTAAAGGGGCACTGAAACTGTAATGTGCAGGGTGAGGGGCTGAAAGAAAAATATATCTGTTCGCCTTTCTGCTTCTGGAACAATCAATCCTGAATTACTCTGGCAAAGAAAACACAGCTCCTTAATAGGGAAGCAACAAAAACTTGGATTCACATGTATCAAAACCCATTTTTTGCAAAGTCTTCGACTAGTTAAGCTTTAACTTTAAAGATTTGCTCACACCTGTGTTGGAGGCGACTTTAAAGGGAACCTGTCACCTCCAAAAGTGATATAAGACTGCCAGCATTACCTTATAGCAGCTCCAGTCTGTTACTGTTCATGTGTGTGAGCCAGAAATTCAATATTCCATACTTGAGAAAAACGCTTTTTTAATCTCCATGAGCGCTCTGTTTCCTGTGAGCTTGACGTCAAGCATTGCCGGCCTCTTTACCTGTCCCCTCTTGACTGTGATTTACATATTTTCTATTCCTTGGGATCGCGCAAGTCTGTCGCCTGCGCGATGCGCCCCTTGTGACTGCACGATCCCGTCTCGGGCTCCCGCAGTCAGCCGTGCATAATTTTCTCACTGCGCATGCGCCAGGTAGATTCGTTGTGCGCACGCGCCATCAAGAATAAGAGCGCGCGCTCGCGCCGGCGAGGTATATTCACAGCGCAAGCATGATCACATGCTGCAGAAGCAGGAGAACTCAAGCCAGTGATCACACTCACGCTGTGAATATACCTCGCAGGCGCGAATGCGCACACTGATTTCTAGTCGGTGCATGCGCAGTGAGAAAATTATTCCAGGCTGACTGCGGGAGCCTGAGACGGTATTGTGCAGTCACAAGGGGCGCACCGCGCAGGCGCCTGACTTGCGCGATCCCAAGGAATAGAAAATATGCAAATCACAGTCAAGAGGGGACAGGTAAGAGGCCGGCAATGCTTGATTTGAAGCAAGGAAGCCGCTGCCCCCCTGACTTCAAGATCACAGGAAACAGAGCGCTCAGGGAGATTAAAAAAGCGTTTTTCTCAAGTATGGATTATCGAATTTCTGGCTCACACACATGATCAATAACAGACTGGGGGCTGCTATAAGGTAATGCTGGCAGTCTTATATCACTTTTGGAGGTGATAGGTTCCCTTTAAAGAAAGTGAAAAACTTGGCTGAATCTGAAGGACTTGATTATAAGTCCATGGGGGTCTGTTGGGTGCCATGTGTGTCCCTGCACAGCACTGTGGCTTCTGTCAGAAAGTCTAAAACAACAGTCTACAAAAAGCCTAATTAAAGGGCATCTATCAGCAGTTTTGCACCTATGAAACTGGCTGACCTGTTACATGTGCGCTTGACATCTGAAGGCATCCGTGTTGGTCCCATGTTCATATGTGCTGGCATTGCTGAGAAAAATGTATTTTTAACATGTGCAAATGATCCTCAAGGTGCAACGGAGGCATTACCATTTCACCTAGAGGCTCTGCTCTCTCTGTACGTTGATTGACAGGGCCAGGCAGTGAAAGTGTCATCATGTCTAGCCCTGACTCACAGTGCAGAGCGCGCAGCAGTTGCAAAGAGAGCAGAGCCTCCAGACAACTTCTCCATTGCTCCTAGAGGTTTATTTGCATATACTAAAACATGATTTTTCTAAGCAATGCGGGCACATATGAACATGGGACCAACACAGATGCCTTCAGCTCATAGGTACAAATCGGTTGATAGATGCCCTTTAAATGGCCCACTTGACAATCTCATTGATTGGCTGTTTGAAAGGTCCACAGCACCATAGTTGTAGTACCCAGCACAGCTATTACTAAAAGTAGCGATTGGCTGAGCAATGTAGCAATTTCAATCAGCTGATCGGCATTGATGGTATCAAGAGTAAGACCCATCTGAAATTGCTGGTCTATTCTAAAAAGATAGATAACACCCTTACTCACAAGAGTAGGACTTAGAGCTCATGCACACGAATGCAAATAGTGGTCTTCAATGCACGGGCACTGGTAGCGTGGCCGCTGTTTCAGGATGTGGACCCATTTACTTGAATGGGTCCACGATTTGCAATATTCAATCCGCATCGCAAAAAAAAAAACATGTTCTATTTTTTGCGGTGCGGAGGCACGTACTGAAATCCCATGGAAGCGCTCCGTAGTGCTTGTGCTCTGTGCCTCCGCTCCGTATCTTGTGGATTGCGGACCCATTCAAGTGAATCCGTAATACAGAGCACACACGGTCAGTGTTTGTGGGCCACAATACAGGCACGGGCCACACATGTTCATGGGCATGAGCCCTTAGACAAAGGGTGGAGCTTAGTGTTTCTGATTTCCTACTGAAGACAGAACAGTGTGGGAGGGCTCATTCTGCAGCCAGCTGCCTCACAGACAGACCCAGCAAGAGAAGACAGAAGGGATACGGAAAAATGGCTGATTCTGTGGGACCTTAATAGAATTCTGTATCTTTTTCTCAGTTTTAATTGCAATATGAGACAGAATGAAATGGGGGGAGGGGATAAAGGAAAGAATTTCTGGTATTTAATTTTTTGTGTGTATTTTCTACAGTTACAGTTCCTTTAAAAAAAAATAATATAATAATGCTATTGAGCTTTCCCGTGAAGGCCTACAGCTCCTATGATCATGTTTAGTTTCAGGACTGGGGTTCCTTGGGCCCACCAGAAAAAAATATTCTTAGGGCCCAACCCCTAGATCATCAATAAAATCTAATCTAATCTAACCTTAGTGGCAAGTGATTAGCTCCAAATGGGATTTTTATCCTGTATTTGTGAGCCTCACAATGGCTTCAGCGACTGGGCCCACCGGAGGATCCTCTGGTACGCTGGTGGACCAGTCTGACCCTGATCATGTTTCACAGTTAACATAGTTACAATTACACAATAAATATAAATTATGATATTCTTTTATAAGGGGGGTATAGTGACACCCTTCTAATTTTACCATCATGTTCCCAAGTCATTGTGGCTTTTTGGCCCCAGTCTCTACGGCATCATTTCTCATCAGTGACCCTTAGCTTTTTCTTTACCCATTCATCTTTATATCTTGGTAGGACTGCAGGTAATTTACTCAGTGTGTCAGATGTTTATGTTACCAAGTCCACAGTACTAAATCAAAGTCAAGTGTGGCAATTATGACGTCCTAGGAGGCTCACAAAGCCGTAACAAGCGCACTGTGCACTAGGAGATATTTCCTTAAAATGAAACTAAAGTGCTTACCACCTATAAAAATGTCACCAACGTTCCGCTTCCCTCTAACATCTCTGATAGATTAGCTGCCAAAGTTTTTAATATTGGTTAATGTCGTGAGGGCTCCTTGAGGCAGATACCTCAACAAGGTTTCTTAGATATCAAACAATCTTTCACATGTAAGGAGCAACAGTCAGACGGACCACTTTTTAAAAAGTGGAAAGTAGAAATGTTTTCTTTCTCTGCCGATCTTTCAGACATCATACACATGGCTGCACTTACAGCTCTCTCTGTGTTTCGGGAAACCTTATGTATGCCATCAATTGGAGGCAAGTCTTTTTGTTTATCTCAGATTCACTGATGCAAATTTGTGTCAGGTTCCATCAGATGCCAGAAAACCAAGATGTTCTTCTGACATAAGCATTGCTTCTAAGGGAGAATTCTTCCATAATACAGTTCTGTATGGAGACAGCATTAAATGGCAGCACATGTAGCATAGAACTCTGGGGGGCTCCATAGTCAGCCATATAGGTTTCTGCCTTATGCATGAGGCCATAAGTGTTGAATATAATGTTGACTCATGGTTGCCATAAAACTGAATGAAGGTACAATTATTGAGTTATCTGAGCTTGCACCTTCAGTTAAAAATGAAGAAAATGGATATAAAGTATCTATGTCAAGCTACAAATGATGACACATTTATTACCTCTTAAAGAGTTATTTTCTCAATCATCTAGTTTCGAGAAGGACCTCCCTATTAAGCTTCTTTTTAAGGAACGCTGAACATAAAAAATACACAAATCTTATTTTTTTTTTAAGTTCAAAACTTCCTCTTTTCATCTCCTCCTTTTTGTTTTCCTATCTTGACTCCTTTTGCAATTAAAACAGAGAAGTATATAAAGCAACCTCTGGTGTCCTTGGAGCTCCTGTCTCTGGTTGTATGTCTTCCTCCTCTGCCCCATCTACAGTAAAATAAAAATAAAACTATATATATATATATATATATATATATTAAAAGTGGTTTTTCCAGGATTTTTATATTGATGGCTTATCCTCAGGATACACCATCAATACCTGATCGGCAGGAGTCCGATAGCCCACACCCTTCACAAAAATGGGAGCAGCACTGCATTAACCAGCTCCGTCAACTTCACACGATGGACAAAGATGTAGTTCTGGCACCGACTTCCGATGCTGAAACTACTGCAGAACAGCTATCTGCGGGGTGTTGATTCTCCACCAATCACATATTGATGGCCTATCCTGAAGATAGGCCATCAATATAAAACTATAGAAAGCCCCCTTTAACTACCATCTTTTTGTTAAGCCCCACCTCTTCTCTTCAACCTTAGGGACTACCTGGGGTTGTCGAGTGAGGCTTCGTTCACATCACCGTTCAGCCTTTCCGTTTTTCTGCTCCATTTAGGGGCAGGAGAACGGAAAGTACGGATTAGCACATAACTGACACCAAACTGAGTCAAACGGAGCCTGAGGACCCCATAGACTATAATGGGGTCCGTTATGTTTCCTCTCAGAAGATGATTTTTAAGCGGAGACAAAAGTTGTGCATGCAGGACTTTTGTCTCCGCTTAAAAATCATCTTCTGAGCGGAAACATAACGGACCCCATTATAGTCTATGGGGTCCTCAGGCTCCGTTTGACTCAGTTGGGCGTCAGTTATGTGCCTTTTCCGTCCTTTCCGTTCTCCTGCCCCTAAACGGAGCAGGAGAACAGAAAGGCTGAACGATGATGTGAACGTAGCCTAAATCATAAATGCAGTCTCTCTGTAGCAATGAAATCTCCAACTACCTTACGCGACTGCTGATGCCAGTTATTGGCTGCAGTAGTTGGGTATATCACTGCTGCAGCTATAGAAGAATAGATCTCTGAGATGCACGGAGAGTCATCTGTGGGTGATTAAGTAGGTACAGTAACTACGTATTTTTATTTTTTATATTATAACACTCATGGCCTTCCAGACAAGTTTCTGGGGTCCTGGAAAACCGCTTTAACTCACAGGGTTATCCTACTGTACAAGCAAAATTTTAAACTACCAATTCAGCTCGGTGATAGTGTCTTCTAGTATTACAGAGACTACTTCATGAAGAATTGGATGCCCTATTGTCAGTAGTGATGAGTGAAGTTCTCAAAAATGAGATTGTGCTACTTTGCCATATTTCAGCAAAGAAATTAGCTTAGTGACTCATTACTTCGTCACAACGCACATTTATTTGTGCGATTGCGTTATCCCCCCTGTCATTGAACCCATCAGATGTCGTGTTCATTGCTAATTGCGGCATCTGACATGACCATTGAAGGCTATCAGGTGTTAATCTGTTAAAAAATAATAATAAAAAATTCTCACCTTTGCCCATTTGATTGCGAAGAGTCCGCCATGACCATCTTGATTGAAGATCCAGCTCGAAATCTCGAATGGTGCTTGATGTCGTCAGCACACTGGCCGACATGGTGACCTCATACGTCACCGCGCACAAGATTTCGGATGGGAACTTCAATCAAGATGGCCGGGGTGGACTCTTTGCGTGCAAATGGATTAGGTGAGTATAAAAAAATGTTACCGCCATTTTAAGGAAAATTGATTAGTTACCACGAAGCACGAGGAAATTCGGCTTCATGGCAAACACAATTTTCCCTGAAGTTCGGATCGAAGTCTAACTTCGATTCGCTCAACACTAGCTGTCAGCTTCAGATGTTATACAGATTTCACATTTTATACAGTGAGTAGAATCGTTGATCACTGCCACTAGATGGAGATCACTTGCTGCACAAATCATCTTATATTGAAAAGGACACTGAGCATAAAAATTATAAAAACGGTATGATAACAAAATGTAGTCTTTCATTCCATGCTTTTACAGTGACATCAGCAGAGCTTTAGAGGCAATGACACAAATAAGACACGGAGAGTCTTATAAATTTTGCACAAAACAGAGATTGAGATTTCTACCCATTGGAGGATTTCGAACCATTTGCATGTTTTTACGTAATAAAAAAAATAAAAAATCAATGCTTTCCTCTAATCTTAAGCAACCTTTAGGGAAAGATCTATCTGAGCCTCCCAGGCACTTAACATCCTCTGAAGACTGTTAGAAGAGAAAGATTAAAAGAAAATGAAAGGATTTTATTTGATTTATATCAATATATGGTATTTATTTTTTTCAATAAAAAAAAAAACAAGATACCTTAATATAAAATGCTAAAAAACAAAAAGGCATACCTTGTGGTCACTCTTAAACGGACAAGCATCTTAAAGGAGAATACCAGACTTAATGTATTATCTATATTTTTCTGCAGGCCCCTATAAGTAGTCTCCTGGAGGTCCATCCCCCCAGGACCGCTGCTGTTCATGAGACCATCCCCGCCGGCGCCTACACTCGCTGTATTCTCCAGGTGAAACAGCCTGTGAATGCGCTGGAGAGGGTGAGTATCTTGCCAATGATGGGGGGGTTCTGGGACCGATGTCATGAAGGCTTTTTTACTGGATGAAAGCAGCTGCAATCACTGTAGTTAACCCCAACTCTTACTCCTTTCGAAATCACTCATCGGTTTCATTCCATCGGTAAGGACACTGGACTTTGTATACCACAGATGACTGCTCATATACATACCTTGAAGCATTTGGGATCCAAGGGTCATGTTATTGAATAGTAATACTGCACAGGCAACATTCTCATTGACATTGAGATATCAAAGCGGAAAGTAGGGTGGTAGTCCTCAACTTGTGCCCCTCCACCTGTCGAAAAACTACAATTCCCTGTTGGGCCTGACAAATGCCTGCTGGGAGTTGTAAATTTGCAAAGGCCGAAGAGCCACAAGTTTGGAGACCACTGAAGTAGGACATGATCTACATGTTGAGGGTCCAAATTTTTAATAACAAAAGAAAACAAAAAACCTTGGATGATTGTGAATTACTGTATATGAGATCTGTGTCAAGACTTTCTCTTACAATTATTTTTTTAACGACATTACCTTCTCATAATATTAATGTTCACCTATTTCATATGTAACCAGGGCTTCAGAGGACTTCTTGGTATAAGAACTTAACCTGGGAATTTATGCAATTATTAACAATGATCCTTTCTTCCGATTATGAATAGGTAAAGTATCGGTAAATTTCCACTTTCTACTACAAAGCCATCACTTATGGGATTTTGACTTAATCTAAGGGTTTGATCAGATAATGGCAGGATAATCTGTTACAGTAACTTTAAACTCTTGCTAGATGGATATAACAGTAGCTCAATTTTAGTAACTAAGCCTGTTTTACGCCACTTGAGTGATGATGTGCCGCAAATTAGAGTAGTTACTTTGCAGGGAGGCATTTAGTTGATGGACGTACATGAGATCTTCTATCACTTGAATGTGGATAAGAAGTCCTGACCACATGATGTCATCCTAGAACAGGACTTTTGAAAGCACATTAGCAAGGTACATATGCGTCTACCCTTAAATATCTGTAAATTTTATTAAAGACTCCAATTCCTCATGGTACAAATTCAATATATGATCTCAAGAAGTTAGCAAAGCCCTTAACTGGCTGCAGGTCACATCATAACCATTGGATGGTCACTGGCTGCAGACACATATAGAATATATAACTCCCCACGAGCATTACAAAATCATGTTTTTGTTTTTTTCAAAGCTGACCATCTCATTCCACTTATCTTGAGATTTGCCCAGCCAACAGAGAAGCTAAGGAAGGACACATCTGTAAGTTAAAGGGGTTGCCCCACCATAAGAATGTATTACTTATCACCTATGCACAGGAATAGTCAATAAATATCTGATAGGTGGTGGGACTCCCCACCGATCACGAGAACAGGTTGCCCGAGTCCCCACATAACTGGACCGATGGTTGCACATACGTGTGATTCAGTTCTATGGACATGCTGAAAGGAAACTGAGTACAGAGCTTGGCTATCTCAGGCAGTTCCAAATGAGATGAATGGAGCAGCAACACACATGCTTGATTGGCTCTCTAGAACCCTCTACTCATGATTGTTGTGGGTTCCAGTGCTCAGACCCAGTGGATAGGAGACAAGTTGTGTTGGTGGGACAACCCCTTTAATTTAAAAGTAGTATAAAATAGGGTTATAAAAATAATGGTAAAGAGTTTAAAAAAAACATTTAGATCAGGAAATATCTTTATGGAACATAGAATGCAACGTTCATTCAGGCATGACTAATGGTCTTAAAGGACATTCAGCATCAATGCAGGACATTTTTATGGTTGGGACGTGGCCACCATAAGACCAAGAACCACCTGGCCATACAAGCTTCAGCACCATCATGTTAACTAATTATAGATGAATTATTTATTCAGTATTCATTGCTAATGTCCATGTCCCAACGTCAGCTGTGTGGCCATACCGTAAGTTACCATGAACACACAATTATCACAATATTTCAAACGGCAAATCTTATTGCCCAAAATAATTTCCAAGACCATCTATTTTCACTCATCAGCTACTGAAGATCACCCATGTAGCTTAGGCCAAAAGGTCCAAAGATGTTCCCACTCACTATTCACACTAGGAAACACATTACCATTGAAGAGAGGGAGAGGATCACGGCGAGCTGTGGCTATAGAAATGAGTAGTCTATATGCGATTGATCTTGGCATGTTCATTGTGATTTGTACAGACGGAGACAAATTAGGTAATTTACCAGAGTACTTGCTTTTATCTGCTCCTGTGTCATCCAAAGTATGTAGCTGAGATCAGTCATTTAAATATAGTAAGTAATTCAGATTCTGAAGGTCACGCCACTTCCTCGAAGTACAACACTGCATTATCATCTCCATGAAATAGAATTTTTTCTAGTATAGCCGAACTGTGTGGTATTTATGAAGTTATGTAATTTAAGGTGTACCTAAACTTTCACCTACATTTTATTAAAACCTATTGTAAATGTAATAAAACAAAATTTGTAATATACTTCAATTTTTTTTTACCTTTTCCTAGCGTACCTCCCTACTATATAAAAAATTACTTTTATTGTTATGCATTAAAAACATACAAAAACACCACAATAATGAAAAAAATGATAACATAAATAGGAATAGCACGTGGGACACTGTAGGGATGTGGACATATTTGGATCCCCACCATCTCAATCATCATCTCTACTAGACCATGAGTAAGAAGGACCAGATACCTATCAGATGAAATATTTATCTTATCTTTATCTTTTTTTTTTCATTATTGGGGTGTTTTGGTATGTTTTTAATGCATACCACAACGGTACAAGCTAATAGCAAGGCGGAGTGAGCACAAGGCTGGAGCTCGCATAGCACATCTCTCCTCCTGCCTGTGCCGATCTCCCTAAAGACTGATATAGCCCGTCTATGCCAGGCATTAACAGAGAAGTGCTGCTCCATCAAGCGATGCTCCAGCCTATATGGTGCTCAGTGCAGGCCTTGGGAAATCCATACATCATAGGGTGACCATACGCCTGGCTTTGAGCCGGGCAGTACGGTTTTCTGGATCCTGGTCCTCCATCAAGTGCAATGACAAACTGTGCAGAGACAGCATTATTACATGTAGAACATAATCGCAGGCAGTGGGCACACAGAAAAGGAGCTGCTAACTACTCCACCCACTCACCTACGCTCCTCTCTCATACAGGCTGCAGCCCAAGGAGATAAAGTCCCAGAAGGCCCTGCATCAGGTCAACCTAACCGTCACCTTTACCGTTAGAGGGAGGGGGGCGTGAATTAGTGGGTTTGGGGGCATGGTTTAGTGGGGAAAGGCATGGCCCTAGAAAGTCCTCCTATTTTGGGGTTATGCAAGTGGTCACCTTAGTACACCAGTGTATGAGTGTACGGATTGCAAAGCTCAACAGATGCCAATTTCACTGTGAAAAGTAAAATTAAAATAATAAAGTATATTAGAATTTTTTTTTAATCACATTTACTATAAGTTTTAATAAAGAGTAGGCGATGGGTTAGGTACACTTTAATAAATGCCTCTCATACTGCACATGAAAAGGGTTCTCCAGGCTTTGAAATACATGGGTGCCTCACTTGTCCCCAGGTTGTATAGGGTACTGCAGGTCAACTGCATTCATTTCATTAGGGCTGAACTACAATTAGGGTTAGAGTTAATCCCTTGTACAAGGGATCTCTGGCCTTAAGGAGATGGTGGTGTATCACGCTCCTCCAAAGTGAGTGTCATTGCCGGTTTATTAGAACAATGGCTTTCTAGGGCGGAACACTCCCTTTGTCAGGTCTGACAACCTAAAGATACGGAAGGTGTGGCACTGTTTTTGGTAGAAAGCAACCATGCTGTTTTCTTATCCTGGAAACCCCTAAGAGCCAGTTCACATGACTGGCATTACGCAGAATTTTGTTGTGGACAGCCGCAATTAAATTCCACTGAAAACCTTCTGGTAGCCGCGTCCTTTCTGCCTTAAAACTGCAGCCACGCCAAGAACGGACAGCGGACTGAGGCAATAAGCAACCGCTCTGCGATCCTCATCGCTGGCTTCCATTCAGATGTATAGGAGGCAGAAAGGATGTCACGCTGGCCAGTTTTCGTCGCAGCTGTGGGCACCAAATTTCTGCAGGAAAACCTGCCATGTGAACATGTCCTAGGGCTGTTAATAAAAACATGCTCTGTCCACAACCACATAACATCATCACTGGGACCCGCTCCTATCTCCAGAAGGGGGCCCCCAAAGTAAAGGAGAGCACACCGTGCATGTACCGCATCCTCTCCATTCACTACTATGGCATGGAAGGCAGGTGGCAGTTTCAATTTTTGCCTTAGGCAGCATAAAGGCTATATGCTTCACTGCCCCTGGCCACAAAGCACTCAGGGAAGGGGGCCCCAAGCTAAACTCTTACACCAGGGCCCATGAGCCTATAGCTACGCCCCTGCAGGTGAGTGTGGAGTTTTCCACAAAAAGCTGGACTTGGACTACCCCTTTTAAATCCCAGACAAATTGTTTAATTCTAGGTTTCCTTATGCTCATTTTTAGAAAATAATAAAATAGAAAAAAAAATACGTTACTTCTCTTGAAAGAAATTGTATTGAATGTATTTTTCAGATAAGAATATAATAATTGGATATCACTGAAATGATAAAGATCGTTGAAATCTCCTGCAACATTAGCCAAAAAATTACTTAAGAGAGAAGAGCTTCTGATGAGCCTTTTCCTTTGTGTTCCATAGCTGACTGCAGTTCTTGTGCAATTATTTCTACTGACAATTATCCTAGGTACAGAGGCTGAACGGTTACCTGTTCCAGAATGTTCTGAAGCCTTTCCACTTCACAGTCTATTACAAATTTATTTTCTTGTCTCCGATCCAGGTCTTCTAAAAGACGTCGGTAGCTGGCATCATTAAAATTTTCCACACATATAGCACTAACTTGCCAACCGTTTTGTCCAGCCTTCTCCATGATTGCCTGAAGTATAGAATATCCTAAAGAAGACAAAAGAAGCATAACATTTGGTCAGACTTCTGTGAAATGGCTTAAAGGGTTTATCCCATGCCTAAAGTAAAAAAAAATGAATATCAGTCATCATATAGTACATGATTATCTCTTTCTAAGGCTACTTTCACACTAGCGTTTTTACTGGATCCGGCAGGGTTCAGCAAAAACGCCCCCGTTACTGATAATACAACCATCTGCATCCGTTCTGATCCGGTTGTATTATCTTTTACATAGCCAAGACGGATCCATCATGAACTCCACTGAAAGTCAATAGGGGACGGATCAATTTTCTATTATGTCAAAGAAAACGGATCCGTCCCTATTGACTTGCATTGTCGGTCATGACGGATCCGTCTTGCTCCGCATCCCATGACAGAAAGAAAACCGCAGCATGCAGCGGTTTGCTCTCCGGTCTGGGAACGCAACCAAACTGAACGGAATGCATTTTGGAGCATTCCGTTCTGTTCAGTTACGTTTTGTCCCCATTGACAATGAATGGGGACCAAACGGAAGCATTTTGTCCGGTATTAAGACGCTATGACTGATCTCAATACTGGAAAATAAAAACGCTAGTGTAAAAGTAGCCTAACAAAGCTGGAACCAGCCCTGTACCTCACATGGATCCAGAGATCTCCCCATTCATTGGTCTGCAAGAATTTTATCAAGCTGGTAGCCTTTCTGCAGCAGTTAAGGGGGCGTGTCAATGCTCTCCCTATCACAGCTCAGGGGGGCGTGTTCATGCTCTCCCTATTACAGCTCAGGGGGGCGTGTCCATGCTCTCCCTATCACAGCTCAGGGGGCGTGTCCATGCTCTCCCTATCACAGCTCAGGAGGCAGTTGAAAGATGAAACTGAGCATGTGCGGCCATTCTCACTGAGCCGGACAAAGAAATAAGAAAAAAAAAACATACAGCAGGTGGCGCTATACAGATACATTATATTGAATAACTCATTGACTATTACAAAAAAATTTATTACATGCAATTACAAAAGTATTTAGATCCAGGTGCTGGTTTGGAAACTGTAGAATATTTTTTTGTGGGATAACCTCTTAAAAATACATATAATGGGGGAGAGTTATCAAGCTAGCATGTGCATCACTTGCATAAATTCTGAGAGCCATCCTCCATATATACATGGCAAGTACACAATACTGTAAATATGTTAATAAAGTCATTATAAATCATGTCCAATAAGAGTATTTCACCATCAGATAACGTTTTATGGGCCTGATGATCATCAGAACCTACGCCATTAACAGTTTTTTAACAATACTTACCTAGTAACCCCTAGTCAAGGAAATTAGATCTAATTAGTCCCGAGGCTATGATCATACACTATGTTGCCTATTAACAGCACAGCATGACCTCAGTGCAAGCATTCCTTCGTACATGGTACGTACCCCCCACCCCCTAAAACGTACTACAGGTCGAGAAGATTGGCACTAGAAGAGTTTTCTGTGCTGTTGGGGAGCCATAATGACCCCCACTGCCTACTCCACATACGCTCACCGCCAAAAAACCCATCAAAAATGCTCTGCTTGCAGGTTTAGCTGACTGAATTAATAAACCGAGCCACCAATCAGCAGAACTGCCAACATGACCACATTTACAGTGTAATAACACTCCGTTCCTGCTTTTCCCTAATGACTTTCCAATTGCGTTAACCTGAGCCAAATTAATTAATGCACGTTAAAGAAATGCTATTAAAATAATTAATTCAAAGCAACTTACTGCAGTTGTATTATCAAGGGAAAATCCCAAGCCCAGTATTAACACGCAGTATGAATAGCATTACCTTGGATAATTCATGTGGGATAGGAAAGAAAAAGATTCCTTGCTGAACATGATGAGGAGTCAGTGATTTAAAGAGAACGTGACCTCGAGATGGGACTTTACATCTTGCAGATTCTCTAAGGCTGCATTACACGATGCGGCACCTGCAGTGGGATCCGCATGCAGCTCCCGGTAATTGGCGGGCCCCACCACCTGTACATACTGTTTAAAACAAATAACATGTACAAGTGCGGCCCCATAACCATCGATGAGGCACATGAGGATTCGGCTGCCAGGACTTCATCATGTATGGGAAAGCCTAATAGTCCCAAATGATTGAGTCCAGCTGGTCAGAAGGAATAACTTGCTATGCATGCCACTGTCAGTCTACTCAGCCATTCAGTCTACTCAGCCTGAGAAAGTGGAAGTCTCAGAACACACTTTCTGGTAGAAAAATTCTGTGTCCTGGAAGCCAACTGAAAAATAATAATGTACTGTATTTTATGCACTATGTATGTCCAAAAAGGCTGTATATGAAGTGGGAGGTTCCCTGGTAGCTAGGCAGAGCTGGCACCACCTCTTCCTCTTTAAGAGAAAATCAGTTAGTCTAGTGTAAGCTGCAGACAAGTGAACAGCTACAGTGTAGCGTGGAGCAGAACTAACAGGGAGTCTCTAGGCCCTGTGCATTACAACATTGAAAAAAGATAATTACTGGAGGCATCAGAAAGTTCAGCAACCTTATAAAGAGGACTGCAAAGTATCTGAAGAAGGTAACACACCTACATTGAGGCTACAGATATCTCTGCATGTGGTGGGGGTAAAGAAGCTTCAGGCCTTTCACTGTATCAAAAAGGACAGAAAGGATCCACTGTACAGAAACTGTAGGTGCAGGTACTATTATATAGCCAGAGTGAGAGCAAGCAGTTGATTTTGGAAAACTGTGCAGAACATGGGAGGGAGGGAGAGAGAGATATATATAGAGAGAGAAAGAGAGGGAGAGAGAGACACCTGCCTGTATCTCCCATATACAGCCCTGGGAATTGCATTTACCAACTGTAAAGGCTGCATACTGTGTGTACACTGCTTTTGTGAACCATTTATCAACTGTGTACAAATCCTTTATAGCTCAACTATTCCTATCAAACTGAAAATAATTAAGTTCTAATGAGTGGTAATGAGGTCAGGAGATCAGAGATAAGAGCTACACATGAGCTCTCAGATGACTGTGACCGCTTGCAACCAGACAGATTTTTAACTCTATCTCACTATTTCAGAAACAGCGGGAAATTTTTAATAAAAATGAGTCAAATGCAATGATAAAAAATGTCCCCAAAGGTGTCCATGGCCTTTAAGTGCACTGTTAAATGTCATCCATTCTTTCACTGAATGGTCGCCCATGTAACAAAGTAGGGCCTCTTTCACACGGGCGTTGCGGGAAAAATGTGTGGGTGCGTTGCAGGAACACCCGTGATTTTTCCGGGCGAGTGCAAAACATTGTAATGCGTTTTGCACTCACGTGAGAAAAATCGCGCATCATTGGTACCCAAACCCGAACTTCTTCACAGAAGTTCAGGGTCTGGGATTGGTGTTCTGTAGATTGTAGTATTTTCCCTTATAACATGGTTATAAGGGAAAATAATAGCATTCTGAATACAGAATGCATAGTAAAATAGCGCTGGAGGGGTTAATAAAATATATAAATAATTTAACTCACCATAGTCCACTTGATCGCGTAGCCTGGCATCTCTTCTGTCTCCTTTGCTGTACAGGACCTGTGGTGAGCATTCATTACAGGAACAGGACCTGTGGTGACGTCACTCCAGTCATCACATGATCCATCACATGATCCATTACCATGGTAAAAGATCATGTGATGGAACATGTGATGACCGGAGTGACGTCACCACAGCAAAGGAGACAGACGAGATGCCGGGCAGCGCAATCAAGTGGACTAAGGTGAGTTAAATTTTTTATTTATTTTTTTAACCCCTCCAGCGCTATTTTACTTAGCATTCTATATTCAGAATCCTATTATTTTCCCTTATAACCATGTTATAAGGGGAAATAATAATGATCGGGTCTCCATCCCGATCGTCTCCTAGCAACCGTGTGTGAAAATCGCACCGCATCCGCACTTGCCTGCGGATGCTTGCGATTTTCATGCAACCCCATTCATTTCTATGGGGCCTGCATTACGTGAAAAACGCACAAAATAGAGCATGCTGCGATTTTCACGCAACGCATAAGTGATGCGTGAAAATCACCGCTCATGTGAACAGCCGCATAGAAATGAATGGGTCGGGATTCAGTGCGGGTGCAATGCGTTCAACTCACGCATTGAACCCGTGCAGAAAACTCGCCCGTGTGAAAGGGGCCTAAGGGCTCATGCACACGACAGTATGGCTTTTTCAGTGTTTTGCGGTCCGTTTTTTAAGGATCCGTTGTTCTGTTTTTTTTGTTTCCGTTGTTTTTCCGTTTCCTTTCCGTTTTTCCATTCTGTTTTTCCGTATGCCATATACAGTATACAGTAATTACATAGAAAAAATTGGGCTGGGCATAACATTTTCAATAGATGGTTCAGCAAAAACGGAACGGATACTGAAGACATATGGATGCATTTCCGTGTGTGTTCCATTTTTTTGTGGACCTATTGACTTGAATGGAGCCAAGCACCATGATTTTCGGACAAGAATAGGACATGTTCTATCTTTTCACGGTAAGGAAATCCGGAAATACTTAAACGGAATGCACACGGAGACACTGAATGGTTCAGTATATGGACCGCATACTGAACTAAAAAAACGGCCTTCCTCTAGGACATCCATAGCTCTAAACAGGAAATATGGGGAGGGACTGCTTTATATAGCCGTCCCATTAAAATTTATGTAGAACCTTTATTTTTATTTTACTATTTTGGTTCACATTTTGCATTTCTTTTATGATTGTAGATTTTCTTCTAATTCTACTTTCTGTACATGGTCATGGTGGGCATCCAGTTTGCCTGAGCTCAGTTAACAGCATTCACAGATATACTTTATAGCAACCACATGACCTATAGGAATCGGTAGTCTGGTGATGACGTATTGACTTCCAGGGAAGAGTGGTGTGGGCATTGTCTGTGACCAGTGCAGATGTTAGGGGGTGGTGATTTGTGACATCACCTATTATGAATGGTGGGTACTATTATCTATATATGTGTTACCTGCCATTGTAATCCTGACTGTGATGATAATGGGATGACTGCTGGAAACTGCTCTCTAAAGAAGTGAACTACAGGATTTTATACAGAGTGAAAACTACAGGATTTTGTTGTTGTTGTTACACATACAGTGACATGGAAAACTGAAAACAATATCACCAAAATTCTTAAAAATATAGTAACATAGTTTGTAAGGCTGAAATCTTTATCCAGTTCAGACTATTATCCTGCAAAGCAGATCTAGAGGTAGGCAAAAAAAAACATGGGTAGAAGCCAATTTCCAACATCTTAAATTCTTCCATCTCCAATCAGGCAATCAGAATAAATTCATGAGTCAATGACCCTAATACCCTCCACTCTTTAAGTGAATTCACCATCACCACCTCCTCAGGCAGAGAGTTCCATAGTCTCACTGCTTTTACAGTAAAGAATCCCCTTCTGTGTTGGTGTACAAACCTTCTTTCCTCTAGATGTAGAGGATGACCCCTTGTCATGGTCAAAGTCCTGGGTATAGACTGATCATGGGAGAGATCCCTGGACTGATCTTTCATACTGTAGTTATTAAATGTTTAAATGGTCACTGTACATTCAACAAACTTTGCATAAATGAATAATTTAGGTGAATATAAGAAACTCTGAAAAATGCCCTTCTCTCTCTTGAGCAGCTCACTCCTCCTCCCCCTCTTCTCTCCATAGACTTCTATAGGCAGCAGATAATCTGATCCTTCAGTGAGCAGGCAGGGATAAGGGAAGATAAAGATATTTTTCTCTGATAATATACAGTCCTGATCAAAAGTTTAAGACCACTTGAAAAATGGCAAAAAATTATATTTAGCATGGCTGGATCTTAACAAGGTTCCAAGTAGGGCTTCAACATGCAACAAGAAGAAATGCGAGTGAGACAAAACATTTTCTGAGCATTCAATTTAATGAAAACAACTAATAAACTGAAACAGGCTGTTTTTCAGCTGATCAAAAGTTTAGGACCACACAAAAAAAAAAAAGAAACCCCCCCCAAAACAGAAATCCACTTCCAAACATGAGCTCAGTAATGAGTAGTTCTGCCGTTATTGTTTATCACTTCAAAAATTCGTTTCGGCATGCTTGATGCAAGCGTTTCCATGAGGTGAGTGGGAACATTTCTCCAAGTGGTGAAGACGGCCGCACGAAGGCCATCTACTGTCTGGAACTGTTGTCCATTTTTGTAAACTTCCCTTGCCATCCATCCCCAAAGGCTCTCAATTGGATTTAGATCAGGAGAACATGCAGGATGGGCCAAAAGAGTGATGTTATTCTCCTGGAAGAAGTCCCTTGTCCTGCGGGCATTGTGTACTGTAGTGTTGTCCTGTTGAAAAACCCAGTCGTTACCACACAGACGAGGGCCCTCAGTCATGAGGAATGCTCTCTGCAACATCTGAACATAGCCAGCGGCCGTTTGATGCCCCTGCACTTCCTGAAGCTCCATTGTTCCACTGAAGGAAAAAGCACCCCAGACCATTATGGCGCCCCCTCCACTGTGGCGCGTAGAAAACATCTCAGGTGGGATCTGCTTGTCATGCCAGTAACGTTGGAAACCATCAGGACCATCAAGGTAAAATTTTGTCTCATCAGAGAATAAAACTTTCTTCCACCTTTTGTTTGTCCCATGTTTGGTGCTCTCTTGCAAAGTCCAAACGAGCAGTTCTGTGGCGTTCAAGGAGACGAGGTCTTTGAAGACGTTTTTTGTTTTTGAAGCCCTTCAGTCTCAGATGCCATCTGATGGTTATGGGGCTGCAGTCAGCACCAGTAAGGGCCTTAATTTGGGTCGAGGATTGTCTAGTGTCTTGACGGACAGCCAATTGGATCCTCCGGCTCAGTGCTGATGAAATTTTTTGGGGTCTTCCACTTGACTTTTTTGTTCCATAACCCTCAGGATCATTTAATAAATTCCAAATGACTGTCTTGCTGCGTCCCACCTCAGCAGCGATGGCGCGCTGTGAGAGACCCTGCTTATGCAGTTCAACAACCCGACCACGTTAAAAAAGGGAGAGTTTTTTTGGCTTTGCCATCACAACGTGTGACTACCTGACAGCAAATGACAATGAATCCACATCTTTGCAGATTTGGCCTTTTAAAGGCATGTGGTCCTAAAATTATGATCAGCTGAAAAACAGCCTGTTTCAGTTTAATCGTTATTTTAAATTAATTGAATGCTCAAAAAATGTTTTGTCTCACTTCCATTTCTTCTTGTGGCATGTTGAAGCTCTACTTGGAACCTTGTTAAGATCCAGCAATGTAAAATAAGATTTTTTGTCATTTTTCAAGTGGTCTTAAACTTTTGATCAGGACTGTATTACAAGGTTTCTTATATTGACTTGCACTATTGATTTGTGCAATGTTTGTAGAAACTACAGTGACCATTTAGCATTAAAAAAAAAAATTTGATTTAAAACAACAGGTCATTTTCCAATGACACATCCCTTTAAACGCGGCCTCAGAATATTTCAATAAAGCCAGGCAACATCTGTTTCCATGTCCGCCGCTCTCCATGTTATGAAACGAGAATCTGGCGTTCCTATCACTGGCCCACAGACTCTCCCATATGGCTTTTAGAAATACATTAATACAATTTGCAAACAAAAATATATTGAACCTCTCGCTATCTTGGTGTTGTGCTGCTGGCTGTAATTTTCGAGCACCATATGCCTCATGTTATTTTAGTGAAAATATAACAATTAGCTGCACATTTAGGAAATCCTTTTCTGCAGCAAATTGCCAGATTACAGATTGTGGATGAACAAATTAATAGCTGGCGCCAATCAGGAAGATAGCGCGGTAAATGCTTGAGAATTCTCCAAAGTAATGATCTGTTTAGTAAGCGATGGAACATATCAGTATTGTATATATAGCCTGTGCTCAGTGTCTTCTCATGCTGCATCTGTAGTACTACTTCTTTTTTAATATTAGGTCATTGTTAGTGTTTTGAGCGAATCGAAGCCAAACAAAATTACTTTGATTCGAATTTCAGGAAAAATTTGATTTGCCACGAAGCCAAATTTCCTGGCACGTCGTGATAACTAATCTATTTTTCCTGAAATGGCGGTAAAAAAACAAACAAACTTGCATGTGGTGATGTGTAACGTCACCACACCAGGGCCTGTCCAGGCATGGTGATGTCATCAGTGATGATGTCACCGCACCCGGCCAGCGTGATCAAGTCATCACATCACTGCGTGAGATTTTGCGTGCTGGCTTCAATCAAGACAGCCGCGATGGTCTCTCTGCGAGGCCTCAATTGTAGCATCAGATGCCATGATCATCGATGAATGCGGCATTCGAGGGGTTAAGTGACGTGGGTCAGCCCGATCTCCATTCCCCATTATTGCTCACGCTACATACAAAGGAATGCGCTTCGTGACAAGGTAATTTTTCAAGAATCAAATTTCTTTGTGAAATTCCTCGAAGCAGCCCAATCGAATTTTTTATAACTCCGCTCATCACTAGTCATTGTCTTAACTGCTTCATATCATTGGACAATCCCTTTAAATAAACACTAACCCTAGAAATCAAGGGTCATCCGGCCGGAGGACACTGTTTGCTCTTTTTATAGAGATTTTCTGCTTTTCCTGTAGAAATTTTGCATTTTTGGCTGGTAGAAGGCTGGCTTGGAGTTTAGAAAAAGGATTGGTGATTTATCGTTCCTAGTCTTCTATTGAAGACAGTGCACTAGAGGAGGGCTCCTGCTGCAGCCAGTTGCCTTACAACCAGACAGTGTATGGTTAGAAGCAGAGTGAAAAGATGATCTCTAATTTAAGTACTGATGTCTCCAGAATTACCTTATCTTCCATTTAGTTAAACTGGTTGGCCCATCTGGGACACTGATAGCATATCTCTAGGATATGCCATCAATGTCAGATAGGTGCAGGTCCCACCTCCTGTACCCAGTCCTATCCATGCGTGGTGTGCTCTCTGTTCATCCCTATGGGAGTTCCCAGAGTGAGTGCACCTGCCTATCTTTGGAGGTCTCATAGCAGTGAGTGGAGAGCACATTGCACAACAGCAGCCATTCACTGCTATGGGACTGCTGGAAATGGGCGAGCCGGCACTCGACTATTTTTGGAACTCTCATAGCCAGTGAACGCATGCGCAGCTGCTCTCTCTTCACTTCTGGTGTCCCATTCTGGAGATGGGAGCAGGTCCCATTGTTGGCATATCCTAGCTATATATCATCAATGTCACAAATTGCGGAACCTCTTTAAGGACTGCATTTTCTCATGAAACTCTTCACAGGCTGCAATTCACAACACAACCACTGGGTGGCCACACGTAGACACATGTAAGATAGACATCTCTGGTCAGAGTATCACAAAATGATATTTTTTCTAAAAAGCCACGCTTCTCATGCCACACATCTGATATGTTGAGCCAGGAGAAACGGTCAAGAAAGACACAACTTTATTTGTTAAAATTTCTCTTGAATATCAAAAAGGAGAGGGGGAACTAAAGGAGCAACTGCTGGGAGTTTTAGTGGATTTTGTTTATTTAGTATTTTTTTTAATATACAAGTAAAAATATTCACTTAAAGGGGTTTCCCACAAAATACATCACCTATTCACAGCATAGGTGATGCTGGGGGCCCTTCGCTGATGGAGAGAGCCAAGCTTAACCTTAATTTGTTTCCATCAGTATGATAGACTTTGAATGCAGCTCTATTCATATTCGTTTGAGTAAGTAGGAGAAATGGAGGACTCAAGTCTTCCATTCATGGGGTTGGTCAGCTATAACATATGTTTAACATCACCCATTTACTCCCACTGTAATTAGGGATATTTTCAGGACACCTATAGTCTATACCTCACTCACAGACTAAAGACTGCCATAAACAGCATATTGCCGGATGTCCGGTAGGGTAAGCACAGGAAGACGGAGACTCCCTCTGAGCCATACATGTTATTACTGGAACCAAAAAAGGAACATTTACGATGGTATTATTATTATTAATATTATATGAGGGATATGGAAGGGACATAGTGCTTTATAATGATATGTAAACTGCCTCCTGAAGAGAAGCATGTATCTGTCCATATGTGCAAAAGAAGCCCGGTTTCCATGGAGTAACATAGGCGCTGTGTGAGCTTCATCCAATTAATTCGATAATCAAGTGTGTGAGAAGCCAGGGATCTCTGCAAGACGTCGTCATACACTTATTGGTGGCTAATTATGTTTCTATACATATCTTTTCCGATAATTCAGCCAGGCAGGGGAACCTCAGGTATCACACTGTGATTTATAATATTTTCATATACTCCGGATCTAAAGGTTATGACATTTCTAGCACCGAGCTGAGAAAAAGGCAACGTGATTTCACTTTTATTTACTGATTTAAGCTGTATCTAACTCATATCTGTATCTATCTATCTATCTATCTATCTAACTCATATCTGTATCTATCTATCTATCTATCTATCTATCTAATATCTATTTGGCAGGTCTAAAATTATACATTAGTATTGCCAAAGGATGTGGGAAATAGGGGGTTGAGAAATGGGGACACACCCGGGGTCGGTGTATAGGAGTCCATGGCATATCATGACAGGGGGGAAAGGGGTGGGAACACACCACGGGTCAGGGTATAGGAGTCCATGGCATATCACACTATGTCCATAGTGTTCTCTTCCTCTCCCAGCAGGATGGGCAGTTTCTCTTCTTCCTCCTCCATGGAGCTGAAGTCTGGGATTAGATCAGAGTCTCCTAAAGTGGATGTCCCTCACTGCTGAGTATTTGGGACAGTATATCAAGAAGTGGGCCTCATCCCCCACCACCTCCAGGTGGCACTGCTGGCACAGTCTGCTTTCTCTAGACAGGTAGCTCTGTCGATGCCGTCCAGATTCGATGGCCAGGCTGTGGGCGCTCAGTCTGTAGCAACTCAGGATTTTCCGGTCTCTGGGGTTCCCTAGTTTCTCCAGATATGGGGTCAGTTTGTAGTCTCTCTGCAGGCTCTGGTACACCGTCAGCTTCTGGGATGCTCTAACCTCCTTCCTCCATTCACTGAGGTATTCCTCTTGTCTCTTGTTTACTGTGTTCCTGATCCCAGCTTTTGTGAGGTGGTGTGGGGTGATTTTCTGGTTCTGCTGGCTTTCAGTAAGTTGATTTTGGGGCTTTGCCTTGCCTGGGATCCCTTGGTGTAGCAAGGCTTTATGGTGATGGGAACCTTCACTACTACCATGTAGATAGCCCCAGAATGATAGCCCCCTTTTCTGGATTGTAAAGTGTAGAGGGAATCTTCCCAGCTCGCCCGGATCATACCTGTCCCCGCTTTTGTGTATTGGAGTTATGACACCTTGGTTCCAGGCATGCGGGAAGTAGCCAGTGATCAGCAGAATGATGTACGGTTTTGCTATGGTGGCCTGTATTGCTGGTGGGCTGTACTTAATCATTTTGGGTGGGATGCCATCTGTGCCGCTGGCTTTCTTACCTCTTATGGTTGATATTCTCTCTGATATCTCCTGTAGTGCTATGGGTGAGTATAGTGGGTTTTGGAAATCTTTAAGTATCTCTTCTATGCTCTTAAGTTTTGACCTCATTTGTTCTTGGTCTGGGTTACGTTCTTTTTTTGGGATGTCTCTGTAGAGGTCTCTTAAATACTGGAGCCAGATGTTGCCATTCTGAATATGGAGGTTGTTTTTCTTCTCATTTGTGTCCAGGTTGTTCTATAGTTCCCAGAATAGTTAGCTTGGAGGGCATCTTGAAGCTGTGTTAGTTTTCCTTGCTTTTTCCTTCTGCAGAGGGTTTTGTATTGCCTCTGCGTTGTGTCGTAGACTTCCCGCAGGTCGGTGTTGTTGAGGCCGATCTTAAGGTCTTCCCTACAGCTCTGCACTCCTCATCAAACCAAATGTTGGGGTTATCTTCTTTTTGATTCAGGTGGCTACACTTTTTCAGGTCAGCGATTTCTGCCATGGTGTAAAATATATTATTAGGATCTCTTACAGCTTGATTGACTCCTTCTGGGTTTATCTCAAACACCTTGCTGTTGAAGTAGTAGAGCATCACTTGGATTTCTGGTTTATTGTGCACCACTTTATATTTCTGAGCCGATGTCTTGGACCACTTAAACATGGAGGTAGCGTGAAGAGCCCGGCATGCTGAGGTATTTGTCCTGGTGGTTTGTTTGTGGACTTAATATATATGGATGTTTGGTTGTGATCAGACAGGTGCGATTGTGGGCTGACTATGAAGGCCCCAATGTTTGCGGGGTCCATGTCTGTGATGGCGTAGTCCACTATGCTGCTACCCACATGGGAGTTTATTGTAGTCCTTCCTAGAGAGTCTCCCTTGGTGTGACCATTGAGGATGTGAAGTCCTAGGCTTTGGCAAAGATTTAACATTTTTTTGCCACTTTTATTTACCGTGCTATCATAATTGTTATTCTCTGTATGTACTGAGCTGTCACTGTCGGTCTGTGCTCCATATAAATAGATGTTTCCATCTGTGGTCAGGTAGTCTCTTTCCCTGCCTGCTCTGGCATTGAGGTCTCCCATGATAAGGACTTTGCCCAGGGTTTGATAGTTGGCAGCTTCCCTTTGCAGGATCTCAAAGCATTCTGGGTGGTAGTAGGGGGACTCTGGTGGTGGTATGTAGGCCGCACAGAGGTAGATTTCGGACTGGTAGGTGAGGACGGAGCAGTCTATTCTGATCCAGATGTGGCTGTTTCCCCATTTTACTGGTCTGATCTGCTCATGGAGCTCTGCTTTATACCACACTAGTATTCCTCCCGAACAGTGGCCAAGTTTGTCGGTTTTATTTTTCAGGGCCGGGACAGAGATTTCCCTGTATCCAGTGGGCGCCAGGGACTCGCTCTCTGCCTTAGTCCATGTTTCTAGAAGCATTTGAATGCCGATGTTTCTCAAACTCTGGGTGAAGTCTGGATCATTTACTTTACATCTAAAGGCTGATGTGTTCAGACATTGGATGTTCCAGCTGCTGATTATAAAGGATGTCATAGCGGGTCCTTGTACCTTGCAATAAGCGGGTTTCATAGGACGAGCTGGGGGTCTGACTGGTTCTGGTATGATAGATAAGGCTTGTGTTGTCCAGTCACTTGAATGTTCTACATAAAGTTCTGAACAGGTTTTTTTTAAATCTCGTCTAGGTCTCTGTTCTGTATTTCTCTGTGTGAGGCGGGTGGTTTCCTCCATGTTTTTTGCCTCTGGTGGTCCGCATTGGGATACAGAGCCTTGTTTCCTGTTTGTGGTGTGGCGTTTGATACTTGAGGTCTTTATGTTGTCGGTGGACTTTCACTTTCATCTCCAAATTGGCCTGTGTAGGGTCTAGGCCAGGGGGTTCTATTAAATACAATGTCCTTAATTTCTTTGGCCGGGAGGCTGACTCCTTGCTTATTGAGGTGTTTGCCAGGGTGATGGCGGTTGATGGCGGGGCGTTGTGCCAGGGTGATGTTTGGCACAGAGCTGATCTTAGCTGTTAGTTCAGTGTTAATGGTTTGGATGGTATCTATCTATCTATCTATGTATCATTTATTCATTATCTATATATCTAATATCTATCTATCTAAAAACTAGTATCAATCAATCTATTTATCTATTCATCTATCCATTCTCTAGACAGCTTATTTGGATGCCAGAATCAGGAGTGGATCGGACAAGGAGAGAAAGTATAAAGGACAGATACGACTTATGCTCTTTTTTTAATTCACTCCAGGTTTTGGCTTCCAGAACTGCATCAGAAAACCTGACTGTGTGGCAGCAATACCTGTATTGGTTAAAGGGAACCTGTCACGTTTTATGGTGTCCTAACTAAGGGCAACATAAATAAGTGACTGATTCTCTTAGCAAAATGCTGGGTCACTTTCTTTAATTGACCCAGTCAATCTGCCAACATCTTGTATTGAAAAGCTCCAGCTGATAATGATGAGTCATGAATATTCATGAGCTCCTGACTCTCCCCGCCCACCTGCTGCTGAGTGACAGTTTGTTTCCATAGGAATCAGCAGCAGGCGGGCAGGGGAGTGGCTATAGCTCTGAATTAAATATACGCCGGACTCAATGACATCACGCCGGACTCCAATCAGCTCATTAGCATGCGGCATGCGGCATCTTTGTGTGTATATTATGAGGTAACCATCTGTCACACCAGTAAGTGAATACATCTAAGGTACTTTTTAGTAGTTAATGATTGTATATAATTAGTTAGATTATAATCAAATATCCACATGACAGGTTCCCTTTAAGTATAAAAATTATATTTGCATATATGTCAGGCAGTTTATAAATTAATTCCAAAGAGAAAGCACAACAATTAAAGGTGTTACAGACATTGTACATGTGGTGATACAGCACTAAAATAAGCCAAAGCAATAAAACTGAGATTTTTGTTACACATAGACAGACGATGCAGGCTCACGATTGTGTCAATGTGGAAGAAGTGTAAATGTACCGCTGATCCACTGATATCATGGAAGCATAAACGGCTGCAAGCATCATTGATGCAGACACCAAAGTCATTGTTTCTGGGCACAGACTTTTCTGTGTAATCAGGAATCTGCTGCTAAGAAACAATGAATTCGTATGGGGGATGAGCGATCACAGCATCGAAGATGATTTCTTTATTAAAATGCAGCTCACACCTCCACTGACTATCAGGCAATTATCGGAGACTAATGGTTCACGGTGACGTTTTCCATGCAGGCTGGCTGCATGCGCCCTTGCGTACTGGCTGCAGGCCGAAATCCTGCATGCTGACTGTGGTATTCCTGGACTCGCCTGTGTATGTTGCTCTTCCCGTGTCTGTTGTGTCACAGGTTCATTCTGCCATGGCGTACTGGCTGCGGGTGTCTCGGTGTATTTCAGTTTCCAGGGGCAACGTCCTGTGCTACTGCCTGTGTGTTTCCTGTGGATCTGTATTTCCAGTTCTGTTGGGGTTAACTTTCCCTGATCTGTGCCTAGGTGTGGCTTCTCAGGTGCCTCGTTAAGCAGCTGTGAGCTGTGGGGCTTGTGGTCAGTGTTTCTAGTTCCTTGTTAGGTGTAGCCCCTTGCTGCTGACCCTGGGGGTCTTACCGTCTGCCCTTTTTGTATGGTTTCACCTGTTTTTACATTGTTGTATTTTGTACTCTGTTCCTTGTATTGCCTTGCAGTGTGTAACTGCATCTGACAGCCAGGCAGTGCTTAACTGCTTCTCTGATCCATCCCTGTCCTGTATCATGCCTTGTTCCTGTCCTGTATTCTTATATGCGTCTGTTCCATGTTCCTGTTATTGTCTGTCTGGCAGTCCTTACTGCTCCTGGTGTTCCGTTCATGTCTGCTTCTGTTCTTGTCAGTCCATGTCCTCCTTCGGAAGAGGGTCCCTGGCTTCCCCAGAGGGAGAATCTCGAATCTCTGTGTGCTGCATCACTAGTCAATCTGTATCAGTATCGGTGTCTGACTCTGCGGGTACCATCGCTGGTACCTTCCAGTCTGCCGGACCAGCTGCCACTGACTTGGTGTCGCTCTAGGAGTCGCCCCTGGCAACTACCTTGGCTCAAGTCTATCCTCACCATCTGAGGCACTAGTGAAAACCAGGTGTTGCTTAGTCACGCCCCTTCCAGAGAGTAGCCAGTCAGCGGAAAAAGTGGGTTCACATCCGCTGGTTCGTTACATTGCCTGTACAGTTGGCCCATGTACAGGGGTCTCTGAAAACTTAGGCGATCTGGAGTCAGTCAGAGAAGAAAGTGTGTTCATGTGGCGGGTCATAAATCTAGGTTGAGCTCTTGTGTCTGAATTCACAATTTTTTCTCTCCCTGTTGTTCTTAAAATCACCCCACAGAATTAATCAGACTATGGGTCTCCTCCATTGTTTGTCTGTGTAAATTCATCCTGGATGGTAATTTCTGTGCAGCTGGAGGACGGACATCAGAATGCATCAGTGATTTTTTTTTTTGCTAACACTGCACTACACAGTTAGGCTACATGCACACGACCGTTGTGTGTTTTGGGGTCCGCAAATCGCAGACCTGCAAAACACTGATGGCGTCCGCGTGCGTTCCGCAATTTGCGGAACGGCACGGACAGCCTTTAATATAACTGCCTATTCTTGTCCGCAAAGCGCAGACAAGAATAGGACATGTTATATATTTTTTGCTAGGCCACAGTACGGAGCAACGGATGCGGACAGCACACGGAGTGCTGTCCGCATCTTTTGCGGACCCATTGAAGTGAATGGGTCCACATCCGAGCCGCCAAAACTGCGGCTCGGATGCGGACCAAAACAGCTGTGTGCATGAGGCCTTCTTCTTATACATCTAGAAAACAAGAAAGCAGCACCATAAGTGTGAAAATGAGAGTGAGGGTGCACGCCTGGGAATCCCGACTCTTTAATCCACAAGTTTGTCTTCCGTAAAAAATAAAATAAAATTGACAGATGTATTGATAAATACAGTACGTAGATAATCTATCTTATATTTATCTACTGTATTCCTCTATCTATCTTATATGTATGCAGACACGTAGCTAGTCAGATAGATATGGATGGATAGACTAAATCGATATGAGAAGAATAGACAGCTAGATGATAGAAGGATATATGAATAGATAGATATGAGATGGATAGATAGATAGATATTAGATCTGTAGATAGAACATGCTCACTATCTAATTTCCCTCTCAGACACTAGGAGATACACACTGGGATCCATCTATCATGTTGGTGGTGGTACCGATACAGGTTGCACACCAGTGAAGTACAGCCTACTGTCCTATAGATTCAGAACTCATCCCAAGGTTTCCATATAGAAGGCCTTTAGACGTAACAGTCCTTTTTAGAGCAATGTCCTCCTCTACCACTGGAAGTCTTACCCTGAAGCCAGACATAGGGTGTCTTTTTAAAACTATAAAGCGTGTCCTGGTTTCCTGTTTTATAAACCTCTTCACTACTGTCATTTTTTCTCTTTCAAGTCTTTCTAGGTCTGAACAGAACTTCTTTGGGTCCCTCGTTGATCCTTGTAACGATGGCAACTGCATCAGGTAAAAGTAAAGAGTCTCTGATGTAATTCATTGTTAAAAAAGCAAGTTATAGATGAAAGATTTCTTTCTGTGCTTTTACCAGACAAAAGCCGAAGACACAGACGCTGAAGGTGTTGCAGCAACAGCACAAGAAATGCAGAATTCTAGAATTCAAGCGGAAAATATCATTTGGCAGCAGAGACTATTTTTATAGACTATCATTATAAAAATTTGGTGCAACAAAATGTTGCGCGACAAATGTCGTCGTGTAGCCCTAGCCTAAAACCCACGGTGCAGCAGGTGCTTATGCTTTCTGGCAGCTGCAAACAATGGAAACTTATTGTCAGAAAAGTGTAAATTGAGTTTCTTGGAAGTGACAGAATGCAACCCCCTCCCCAGAGACCAGCGAGTGACAGGAGAGCTGCAGACAGACCCATAACTGAGTGTATAGTGTTACTAGTCTGCATCATCTAGACCCCTTTAGTACAATACAGATGTCATCTGTTGTTAACCCGCCAAGGGCCCCCAAATGTAATAAAATTATAAAAGAACACATGCTTGCCACCAAGGCTGGAGCGCTGACATAGCAGAGTCCGTATCTCAGTCTCTAGACGCCAAAACTTCTATGAGGTGCGTGCACGTATTTACTGACCTGGGTCTCTACTGTATCTGCTGGCGGCTCCGGACCGAACAACAAGGCCCTGCCACAACATGCGGATCCTGGAGGGTTTGTAACTTTGCTCCTCCGTTCTCATCAGCTTCCTTTCATCGGAACAGAATCAGTGAGGTCACTCAACTGTAGCTCCGATCGTTGAAGAACGCTCCAAACCTGGATGCAGAAAGATCCTCTTTCTCACACACAGTCCTTCTGTCTCCTCACAAAATTGTCGCCTGCTTCTTCTCCAGACTGTTTAACTCCACCCACTATGAATATTTAAATCTAGGCAGTCTGTTTAGCTGTGTGGGGGAACAGCGTCCTCTTGTGTCCAAACCGCTAAATAACAGTCCTGTGATTAACTTAAACAGTGTTCATGCAATAAGAGCTGTTTCTCAATCTCACAAGACCACGCCTGTAAAATTTCCTGTTGTAATAACAAGACAACTCTGCTGAATCTGCCCCAGTCTGCACAGCAAACCTGAGCTGTGAGCTGCAGATAATAGGAACTTATTGTGTGAGCTTCAGAGACTTGTGAAAACTGGAATATTCTGAACAGTCATATTTATAAACAAAATGCCCAAAATATTCAAAAGTCACCTAAATCCTCATAAAAAAAACCCACGAAGGAGCAGAAGTGCTGCTCTCGGTATTCTGCAACTTCATCTTTCATCGGCGTAGCTCAGCTGTCTGAGTGTGGGGAGTATGGATCCAAAAAAAGATGGGATCGTGTAGTGTACATGCTCGGACTGCCAAGCAGAGGAAATTAAATTAAAGGTACAGCTTTGTTGGTAGAGCTGAAGTGTCCTAGCCTCATTCTACTGCACCATGACAGGAAACAAGTCACCTCGTGACCCTTGACTTAGTGGCGTCGCTACAGGGGGGGCGAGGGGGGCAATTGCCCCCCCCCCCTGATTCCCCCCCACAGCGTCAGGGCGCTCTGTGACCTCACGCTGTGCGTGCCAGTTCAGAACACAGTCGACTGAGGAGAGAGAAAATTGCAGGCGGCGTCCAGGAGCAGGAGAGGTAAGTGTTTTTTTATTTTATAAAAAAATTGGCTGCTGGGGGCATAATGGGGGCTAATCATTGGAGGCATAATGGGGGCTAATCATCAGAGGCATAATGGGGGCTAATCATCAAACGAATAATGGGGGCTAATCATCAGAGGCATAATGGGGGCTAATCATCAGAGGCATAATGGGGGCTAATGAGGCATATGGGGGCTAATGAGGCATATGGGCGCTAATGAGGCATCATGGGCGCTAATGAGGCATCATGGGCGCTAAAAAGAGGCATATGGGCGCTAATAAGAGGCATATGGGCGCTAATAAGAGGCATATGGGCGCTAATGAGGCATCATGGGCGCTAATGAGGTATCATGGGCGCTAAAAAGAGGCATATGGGCGCTAATAAGAGGCATATGGGCGCTAACTAGAGACATAATGGAGGCTAATTAGGCATATGGGAGCTAATTAGTCATATGGGGGTAATAAGAGGCATAATGTGGGCTAATGAGGCATAATGGCTTATAATAGGGGCTAATGAGGCATAAGGGCTGATATGGGGGCTAATGAGAGGCATGGGGGCTGATAAGGGGGCTAATGAGGCATAAGGGCTTATAATGGGGGCTAATGAGGCATAAGGGCTGATATGGGGGTGATAAAAGGCATAAAGGGGGCTAATTTTACAGGAATAATGGGGGGTAATGAGGCATAAGGGCTTATAATAGGGGCTAATGAGGCATAAGGGCTGATATGGGGGCTAATGAGAGACATGGGGGTGATAAGAGGCATAATGGGGGCTAATAAGAGGAATACCGGGGGCTAATGAGGCACAAGGGCTTATAATGGGGGCTAATGAGGCATAAGGGCTGATATGGGGGCTACTGAGAGGCATGGGGGATGAAATGGGGGTGATAAGAGTCATAAAGGGGGCTAATAAGATGAATAATGGGGGCTAATGATGCATAAGGGCTGATATGGGGGCTGATGAGAGGCATGGGGACTGATATGGGAGTGATGAGAGGCCTAATGGGAGTGATGAGAGGCATAATAAGTGTCATCCACAGATGCTCCCATAACAGTGTGTCTTCCACAGATCCACCATAACAGTGCGCCTGCGCACTGACGAGAGACAGAAAGAAGGGGAAAGAATCCGCGGAAGCAAGCAGAGGACGGCACAGCAGACGACTGAATAGCTTCTTTTGTAAGTAAATTGTTTTATTATAAATGTATCTCTGCATACCGCAATTCTCTCGTATTTTGTAATCTTATTTATATATACTTATTTTGTTTTTGCCCCCCCATTTTTGACTGTGGTATCTTTGTGCCCCCCCCCATATATTGTTCCTAGAGTCGCCACTGCCTAGACTTACATACAGTCATGTGAAAAAATTAGGACACCCTTTGAAAGCATGTGGTTTTTTGTAACATTTTTAATAAAAGGTTATTTCATCTCCGTTTCAACAATACAGAGAGATTAAAGTAATCCGACTAAACAAAGAAAACTGAAGAAAAGTCTTTTCAAGATCTTCTGTAAATGTCATTCTACAAAAATGCCTATTCTAACTGAGGAAAAAGATAGGACACCCTTGCCCCTAATAGCGAGTGTTACCTCCTTTGGCTGAAATAACTGCAGTGAGACGGTTCTTGTAGCCATCTACCAGTCTTCGACATCGGTCTGAGGAAATTTTACCCCACTCCTCAATGCAGAACTTTTTCAGCTGTGAGATGTTTGAGGGGTTTCTTGCACGTACAGCCCTTTTCAAGTCACCCCACAGCATCTCAATGGGATTCAAATTTGGACTTTGACTTGGCCATTCCAGGACTCTCCATTTCTTCTTTTTCAGCCAATCTTTGGTTGATTTACTAGTATGTTTTGGGTCATTGTCATGTTGCATGGTCCAGTTCCGCTTCAGCTTTAATTTTCTAACTGATGGTCTTGCATGTTCTTCAAGCACCTTCTGATACACAGTAGAATTCATCGTGGATTCTATGATGGTGAGCTGACCAGGTCCTGCTGCAGCAAAGCAGCCCCAAACCATGACACTTCCACCTCCATGCTTCACAGTTGGTATGAGGTTCTTTTCTTGGAATGCTGTGTTTGGTTTACGCCAAACATGTCCTCTGCTGTTGTGTCCAAATAATTCAATTTTGGACTCATCTGTCCAAAGAACATTATTCCAGAAGTCCTGGTCTTTGTCAACTTTATGTCTGGCAAATGTCAGTCTGGCCTCGATGTTTCTCTTGGAAAGCAAAGGTTTCCTCCTTGCACACCTCCCATGCAAGTTAAACTTGTACAGTCTCTTTCTGATTGTAGAGGCATGTACTTCTACATCAACAGTAGCCAGAGCCTGCTGTAGTTCTCGAGATGACACTTTAGGGTTTTTGGAGACCTCTTTTAGCATCTTGCGGTCTGCTCTTGGGGTGAACTTGCTGGGGCGACCAGTCCTGGGCATGTTGGCAGTTGTTTTGAAAGCCCTCCACTTGTAGACTATCTTCCGGACAGTGGAATGGCTGATTTCAAAATCTTTTGAGATCTTTTTAAATCCCTTCCCAGACTCATAGGCTGCTACAATCTTTTTTCTGAAGTCCTCTGACAGCTCTTTTGCTCTCACCATGGTGCTCACTCTCACTTCAACAGTCAGGAGCACACCAAACTAAATGTCTGAGGTTTAAATAGGGCAAGCCTCATTCAACATGCAGAGTAACGATCTACTAATTATGTGCACCTGGTGTGATATACCTGTGTGAGATCTGAGCCAATTTAAGAGGGAATACATGTGAGGGTGTCCTATCTTTTTCCTCAGTTAGAATAGGCATTTTTGTAGAATGACATTTACAGAAGATCTGGAAAAGACTTTTCTTCAGTTTTCTTTGTTTAGTTGGATTACTTTAATCTCTCTGTATTGTTGAAACGGAGATGAAATAACCTTTTATTAAAAATGTTACAAAAAACCACATGCTTTCAAAGGGTGTCCTAATTTTTTCACATGACTGTACATAACCACACGGCATACAGCACTAAAGAAAAATACAAGAAAGATGAATGTGCCATTTACCTCTCTCTTTAGTGAGTAGTAACTAACTTAAAGGGGTTGTCTCATCTCAGAAAATGGAAGCATATCGCTAGGATATGGCCCCATTGTCTAATAGGTCCAGGTCCCACCACTGGGACCCACACCTATATCGAGAACGGAGCCCAAAAGTTGCGGAGGGCAGACTGCACATGCGCAGCCAACCTCCATTCATTTTCTATGGGGCCGCCGAAAATAGTGCTACTTCTGTTAGGCCAACAGATGGGAATGGGAGGGGTAACCGGTCATGCGCGGTGCACTCCCATTCACTTCTATGGTGAGAGTGCTTGGTGGTGGCCGGACCGGAGTCCTTCAGCGGTGGGACTATAAGACAATAACTATATATAACTATAAGACAATGGGGGCATATCCTAGCAATATGCCCCCATTGTCTAAGATGAGACAACACCAAAACTAATTCCCATGTAAATATCACGGATCCATATATAATACCACAGTTAAAGGGATTCTGTCACCAGGTTTCACCCCTGTCAGCTAAACATATGCTGATGTTCAGGGCCTATCACGATTCCTAATGTGGGCTTCTAAATGTGATCTGTAGCCTTATTTTGCTAAAAAACTGCTTTTACTAACCTGTCACTCAAATAAATAAGGTGCCCAAGGGGATGTCAAGGGATCCAAGCTGCCGGCCGCACCCGCCACCGTTCGTGCCCAGCGTCGCCTTTCCAGACTTCTGCGCCGCCTCCTAATCCTCTGTGCCACCTCTCGCTCTCCCTCCCTCCCCCTCCTCCTGTTGTAAGATCTCGTGCTTGCGCACAGGGCTCTGCCTGATGCGCCCGTGCGGACTTCTCCATTTGGCTTCTTACAGCGAAGTGCGCATGCGCCGGCACTTCGCTCAACCCCTGTATGCGCAAGATCTTACAGCAGGAGGAGGGGGGAGGGAGGGAGAGCGAGAGGCGGCACAGAGGATTAGGAGGCGGCGCAGAAGTCTGGAAAGGCGGCGCTGGGCACGAACGGCGGCGGGTGCGGCCGGGAGCTTGGATCCCTTGACATCCCCTTGGGCACCTTATTTCTTAGGTTAGTAAAAGCTGTTTTTTAGCAAAATAAGGCTACAGATCACATTTAGAAGCCCACATTAGGAATCGTGATGAGGCCCTGAACATCAGCATATGTTTAGCTGACAGGGGTGAAACCTGGTGACAGAATCCCTTTAACCAAAAAGGATATATAGATACCCACTAATCAATATGAAATAATGTACCAACGCAAAATATAATGAAACCATACACAATTTTATTTTAATCACATAAATATTCACGAATGACAAAACACAAGGTTAAAAACACAATTAAAAAAGCTCTGGGGCATGATTGGCGGGTCAAGGATTAAAGTGCAAGTGCAAAGTGCGATCAGCAAAAGAGATTTCATTTATCAGCAGTGATGTAGTCACTGATTTGATCTATGTGGGAGAAAGGAAAACGGTATATACACCAACACCGTGTATACACAGCATGCAATATAAGAAGAAGCTAAAGACTAGATGAAACTAGTACAAGTCACCAGCAAACTATAATGTCTGCACGGAGAAAAACCAATGAAGACAATATTGCAATGTATACTGACCACAATCCAGACCTCAAACCAGGCACCACCAGTCCACTACCAGATGAGACAACTCCTTTAATGCTGGTTGTTCACATGGTGGTTGCAACACTATCTCTATCTACCCCGAAGAATTTGAAGGTACAATAATAACTCGGTTGACCTGAAAATTTGTGTCCCCACTAACATGGAAACCTACCTCAAAAGGTGTAGGGTCATAAAGGGAAAAAAAAATCTTTACAAACTGTCAACATGGCGTAAATAAATATAAACGGTATGATCACTTCATCAATCCAGCTCGCGCCTATTCTGAGGCTGCCCGGTGCTCCACCGTTCCTTGCTGCCACGATAAAGTCTCAACACTGGGACCATTACAGCTAATTAATGGACACAGCGGTAACTTGCTGTACCCAGTGATTGGCTGCAGCGTTCACATGTCAGCGCTTCATAACGAAGTAAAGAATGACGAGAACTAGGGCAGCCTCGGAACAGCCATTGAGGTGATTATGTCTTTTCCATACTTAAAAGGGGTTGTGGGATTGTTTAATACTGATTAGGGATGAGCGAACTCGAACTGTATAGTTCGGGTTCGTACCGAATTTTGGGGTGTCCGTGACACGGACCCGAACCAGGACATTTTCGTAAAAGTCCGGGTTCGGGTTCGGTGTTCGTCGCTTTCTTGGCGCTTTTGTGACGCTTTCTTGGCGCTTTTTGAAAGGCTGCAAAGCAGCCAATCAACAAGCGTCATACTACTTGCCCCAAGAGGCCATCACAGCCATGCCTACTATTGGCATGGCTGTGATTAGCCAGAGCACCATGTGACCCAGCCTCTATTTAAGCTGGAGTCACATAGCGCCGCCCGTCACTCTGCTCTGATTAGCGTAGGGAGAGGTTGCGGCTGCGACAGTAGGGCGAGATTAGGCAGATTAACTCCTCCAAAGGACTTGATTATTGATCGATCTGCAGCTGTGGGTCATTGAGCTGCTGATACTCAATTGCTCACTGTTTTTAGGCTGCCCAGACCGTTTGTCAGTCACTTTTTTCTGGGGTGATCGGCGGCCATTTTGTGTCTTGTGGTGCGCCAGCACAAGCTGCGACCAAGTGCATTTAACCCTCAATGGTGTGGTTGTTTTTTGGCTAAAGCCTACATCAGGGTGAAGCTGTCACACCAAGTGCATTTAACCAGCAATAGTCTGTTTATTTTTTGGCCATATACTACATCAGGGGCAAGCTGCGCCCGTCACCAAGTGCATTTAACCCTCAGTAGTGTGGTTGGTCAAGCTGTCACACCAAGTGCATTTAACCAGCAATAGTCTGTTCATTTTTTGGCCATATACTACATCAGGGGCAAGCTGCGCCCGTCACCAAGTGCATTTAACCCTCAGTAGTGTGGTTGGTCAAGCTGTCACACCAAGTGCATTTAACCAGCAATAGTCTGTTCATTTTTTGGCAATATACTACATCAGGGGCAAGCTGCGCCTGTCACCAAGTGCATTTAACCCTCAGTAGTGTGGTTGGTCAAGCTGTCACACCAAGTGCATTTAACCAGCAATAGTGTGGTTATTTTTTGGCCATATCCCAGTCTAATTCTGTCACTAAATCCATACCGGTCACCCAGCGCCTAAATACTAGGCCTCAAATTTATATCCCGCTAAATCTGTCGTTACCGCTGTACTGTTCTGGCTGGGCAAGTTATTTAGTGTCCGTCAAAGCACATTTTTTGTTCTGGGTTGAAATACAATTCCCAATTTAGCAATTTCAAAATTTAGTGGTTTCTGCTATATCAGAGCTATTTGAAATCTATCCCTAAAAGGGTATATAATATTCAAGGTGCACATAGGGTCATTCAGAATAACTTCACACACACGCTACTGTGCATTTCCAAGTCTAATTCTGTCAGTAAATCCATACCGGTCACCCAGCGCCTAAATACTAGGCCTCAAATTTATATCCCGCTAAATCTGTCGTTACCGCTGTACTATTGTGGCTGGGCAAGTTATTTAGTGTCCGTCAAAGCACATTTTTTGTTCTGGGTTGAAATACAATTCACAATTTAGCAATTTCATAATTTAGTGGTTTCTGCTGTATCAGAGCTATTTGAAATCTATCCCTAAAAGGGTATATAATATTCAAGGTGCACATAGGGTCATTCAGAATAACTTCACACACACGCTACTGTGCATTTCCAAATCTAATTCTGTCAGTAAATCCATACCGGTCACCCAGCGCCTAAATACTAGGCCTCAAATTTATATCCCGCTAAATCTGTCGTTACCGCTGTACTGTTCTGGCTGGGCAAGTTATTTAGTGTCCGTCAAAGCACATTTTTTGTTCTGGGTTGAAATACAATTCCCAATTTAGCAATTTCATAATTTAGTGGTTCCTGCTATATCAGAGCTATTTGAAATCTATCCCTAAAAGGGTATATAATATTCAAGGTGCACATAGGGTCATTCAGAATAACTTCACACACACGCTACTGTGCATTTCCAAGTCTAATTCTGTCAGTAAATCCATACCGGTCACCCAGCGCCTAAATACTAGGCCTCAAATTTATATCCTGCTAAATCTGTTGTTACCGCTGTACTGTTCTGGCTGGGCAAGTTATTTAGTGTCCGTCAAAGCACATTTTTTGTTCTGGGTTGAAATACAATTCACAATTTAGCAATTTCATAATTTAGTGGTTTCTGCTGTATCAGAGCTATTTGAAATCTATCCCTTAGGCCTCATGCACACGACAGTTTTTTTTCACGGTCCGAAAAAACGGGGTCCGTGGGTCCGTGATCCGTGACCGTTTTTTCGTCCGTGGGTCTTCCTTGATTTTTGGAGGATCCACGGACATGAAAAAAAAGTCGTTTTGGCGTCCGCCTGGCCGTGCGGAGCCAAACGGATCCGTCCTGTATTACAATGCACGTCAATGGGGACGGATCCGTTTGATGTTGACAAAATATGGTGCCATTTCAAATGGATCCGTCCCCATTTACTTTCAATGTAAAGTCTGGAGTTCTTTTATACCATCGGATTGGAGTTTTCTCCAATCCGATGGTATATTTTAACTTGAAGCGTCCCCATCACCATGGGAACGCCTCTATGTTAGAATATACTGTCGGATATGAGCTACATCGTGAAAATCAGATCCGACAGTATATTCTAACACAGAGGCGTTCCCATGGTGATGGGGACGCTTCAGGTTAGAATATACTGAAAAACTGTGTACATGACTGCCCCCTGCTGCCTGGCAGGTGCTGCCAGGCAGCAGGGGGCAGACCCCCCCCCCCTGTTTTTAACTCATTGGTGGCCAGTGCGGCCGCCCCCCCCTCCCTCCCCTGTGCGGCCGCCGCCCCCCCCCCCCTCCCCTGTAGTAAACTCGTTGGTGTCCAGTGGGCCCCCCCCTCCCTCCCCTGTAGTTAACTCGTTGGTGGCCAGTGGGCCCCCCCTCCGTCCGCTATAGATAACTCATTGGTGTCCAGTGGGCCCCCCCTCCGTCCGCTATAGATAACTCATTGGTGTCCAGTGGGCCCCCCTCCCTCCGCTATAGATAACTCATTGGTGTCCAGTGGGCCCCCCCTCCGTCCGCTATAGATAACTCATTGGTGTCCAGTGGGCCCCCCCTCCCTCCGCTGTAGATAACTCGTTGGTGGCCAGTGGGCCCTCTCCCCTCCCTCCCCCTCCTAATTAAAATCGCCCCCTATCATTGGTGGCAGTGGTGAGTACCGATCGGAGTGCCAGTGTAATCGCTGGGGCTCCGATCGGTAAACATGGCAACCGGGACGCTACTGCAGTCCCGGTTGCCATGGTAGCTTAGCAATTTGTAGAAGCTTCATACTTACCTGAAGAGCTGCGATGTCTGTGACCGGCCGGGAGCTCCTCCTACTGGTAAGTGAAAGGTCTGTGCGGCGCATTGCTTATAGCACAGACCTGTCACTTACCAGTAGGAGGAGCTCCCGGCCGGTCACAGACATCGCTGCTCTTCAGGTAAGTATGAAGCTTCTACAAATTGCTAAGCTACCATGGCAACCGGGACTGCAGTAGCGTCCCGGTTGCCATGGTTACCGATCGGAGCCCCAGCGATTACACTGGGACTCCGATCGGTACTCACCACTGCCACCAATGATAGGGGGCGATTTTAATTAGGAGGGGGAGGGAGGGGAGAGGGCCCACTGGCCACCAATGAGTTATCTATAGCGGACGGAGGGGGGGCCCACTGGACACCAATTAGTTAACTACAGGGGAGGGAGGGGGGGCTGGCTACCAAGAAGTTAACTACAGGGGAGGGAGGGGGGGGGGGGCGGCCGCACTGGCCACAAATGAGTTAAAAACAGGGGGGGGGGGGGGGTCTGCCCCCTGCTGCCTGGCAGCACCTGCCAGGCAGCAGGGGGCAGTCATGTACACAGTTTTTCAGTATATTCTAACCTGAAGCGTCCCCATCACCATGGGAACGCCTCTGTGTTAGAATATACTGTCGGATCTGAGTTTTCACGAAGTGAAAACTCACCTCTGAAAAAGCTTTTATGCAGACGGATCTTCGGATCCGTCTGTATGAAAGCAACCTACGGCCACGGATCACGGACACGGATGCCAATCTTGTGTGCATCCGTGTTCTTTCACGGACCCATTGACTTGAATGGGTCCGTGAACCGTTGTCCGTCAAAAAAATAGGACAGGTCATATTTTTTTGACGGACAGGATACACGGATCACGGCCTCGGCTGCAAAACGGTGCATTTTCCGATTTTTCCACGGACCCATTGAAAGTCAATGGGTCCGCGAAAAAAAACGGAAAACGGCACAACGGCCACGGATGCACACAACGGTCGTGTGCATGAGGCCTCAAAGGGTATATAATATTCAAGGTGCACATAGGGTCATTCAGAATAACTTCACACACACGCTACTGTGCATTTCCAAGTCTAATTCTGTCAGTAAATCTATACCGGTCACCCAGCGCCTAAATACTAGGCCTCAAATTTATATTTAGCTGAATTTGAATACAATACATTGGGCCAAATAATATTTTTGTTGTTGTGGTGAACGATAACAATGAGGAAAATATCTAGTAAGGGACGCGGACGTGGACATGGTCGTGGTGGTGTTAGTTGACCCTCTGGTGCTGGGAGAGGACGTGGCCGTTCTGCCACATCCACACGTCCTAGTGTACCAACTACCTCAGGTCCCAGTAGCCGCCAGAATTGACAGCGATATATGGTGGGGCCCAATGCCGTTCTAAGGATGGTAAGGCCTTAGCAGGTACAGGCATTAGTCAATTGGGTGGCCGACAGTGGATCCAGCACGTTCACATTATCTCCCACCCAGTCTTCTGCAGAAAGCGCACAGATGGCGCCTGAAAACCAACCCCATCAGTCTGTCACATCACCCCCATGCATACCAGGGAAAGTGTCTCAGCCTCAAGTTATGCAGCAGTCTCTTATGCTGTTTGAAGACTCCGCTGGCAGGGTTTCCCAAGGGCATCCACCTAGCCCTTCCCCAGCGGTGAAAGACATAGAATGCACTGACGCACAACCACTTATGTTTCCTGATGATGAGGACATGGGAATACCACCTCAGCATGTCTCTGATGATGACGAAAGACAGGTGCCAACTGCTGCGTCTTTCTGCAGTGTGCAGACTGAACAGGAGGTCAGGGATCAAGACTGGGTGGAAGACGATGCAGGGGACGATGAGGTCCTAGACCCCACATGGAATGAAGGTCGTGCCACTGACTTTCACAGTTCGGAGGAAGAGGCAGTGGTGAGACCGAGCCAACAGCGTAGCAAAAGAGGGAGCAGTGGGCAAAAGCAGAACACCCGTCGCCAAGAGACTCCGCCTGCTACTGACCGCCGCCATCTTGGACCGAGCACCCCAAAGGCAGCTTCAAGGAGTTCCCTGGCATGGCACTTCTTCAAACAATGTGCTGACGACAAGACCCGAGTGGTTTGCACGCTGTGCCATCAGAGCCTGAAGCAAGGCATTAACGTTCTGAACCTTAGCACAACCTGCATGACCAGGCACCTGCATGCAAAGCATGAACTGCAGTGGAGTAAACACCTTAAAACCAAGGAAGTCACTCAGGCTCCCCCTGCTACCTCTTCTGCTGCTGCCGCCTCGGCCTCTTCTGCTGCTGCCGCCTCGGCCTCTTCTGCTGCTGCCGCCTCGGCCTCTTCCTCCGCCTCTGGAGGAACGTTGGCACCTGCCGCCCAGCAAACAGGTGATGTACCACCAACACCACCACCACCTCCGTCACCAAGCATCTCAACCATGTCACACGGCAGCGTTCAGCTCTCCATCTCACAAACATTTGAGAGAAAGCGTAAATTCCCACCTAGCCACCCTCGATCCCTGGCCCTGAATGCCAGCATTTCTAAACTACTGGCCTATGAAATGCTGTCATTTAGGCTGGTGGACACAGACAGCTTCAAACAGCTCATGTCGCTTGCTGTCCCACAGTATGTTGTTCCCAGCCGGCACTACTTCTCCAAGAGAGCCGTGCCTTCCCTGCACAACCAAGTATCCGATAAAATCAAGTGTGCACTGCGCAACGCCATCTGTGGCAAGGTCCACCTAACCACAGATACGTGGACCAGTAAGCACGGCCAGGGACGCTATATCTCCCTAACTGCACACTAGGTAAATGTAGTGGCAGCTGGGCCCCAGGCGGAGAGCTGTTTGTCTTTTTGCTGATGACACAAAGATATGTAACAGGGTTGATGTTCCTGGAGGGAAACGCCAAATGGAAAAGGATTTAGGAAAACTAGAAGAATGGTCAGAACTCTGGCAACTGAAATTTAATGAGGATAAGTGCAAGATAATGCACCTGGGGCGTAAAAACCCAAGGGCAGAATATAGAATATTTGACACAGTCCTGACCTCAGTATCTGAGGAAAGGGATTTAGGAGTAATTATTTCAGAAGACTTAAAGGTGGGAAGACAATGTAATAAAGCAGCACGAAATGCCAGCAGAATGCTTGGATGTATAGGGAGAGGTATAAGCAGTAGAAAGAGTGAAGTGCTTATGCCGCTGTACAGAACACTGGTGAGACCTCACTTGGAGTATTGTGCGCAGTACTGGAGGCCATATCTCCAGAAGGATATAGATACTCTAGAGAGAGTTCAGAGAAGAGCTACTAAACTGGTACATGGATTGCAGGATAAAACTTACCAGGAAAGGTTAAAAGACCTTATTATGTATAGCTTGGAAGAAAGAAGAGACAGAGGGGATATGATAGAAACTTTTAAATACATAAAGGGAATCAACTCGGCAAAGGAGGAGAGCATATTTAAAAGAAGAAAAACTACCACAAGAGGACACAGTTTTAAATTAGAGGGGCAAAGGTTTAAAAGTAATATAAGGAAGTATTACTTTACTGAGAGAGTAGTGGATGCATGGAATAGCCTTCCTGCAGAAGTGGTAGCTGCAAATACAGTGAAGGAGTTTAAGCATGCATGGAATAGGCATAAGGCTATCCTTCATATAAGATAGAGCCAGGGACTATTCATAGGATTCAGATATATTGGGCAGACTAGATGGGCCAAATAGTTCTTATCTGCCGACACATTCTATGTTTCTATGTTTCTGTTTGGCGCACGTCCTTCCGCCGCCAAGGATCGCAGGGCAACATTCTTTGCCTCCTGTTGCCACCTCCTCCTACTCGACTTCCTCCTCCTCTTCATCCACCTGCTCATCTAGTCAGCCACACACCTTCACCACCAACTTCAGCACAGCCCGGGGTAAACGTCAGCAGGCCATTCTGAAACTTATATGTTTGGGGGACAGGCCCCACACCGCACAGGAGTTGTGGCGGGGTATAGAACAACAGACCGACGAGTGGTTGCTGCCGGTGAGCCTCAAGCCCGGCCTGGTGGTGTGTGATAATGTGCGAAATCTCGTTGCAGCTCTGGGACTAGCCAGTTTGACGCACATCCCTTGCTTGGCGCATGTGCTGAATTTTGGTAGTGCAGAAGTTCATTCACAACTACCCCTGTCAGAGCTGCTGCATAAAGTGCGGGCCGTCTGTTCGCGCTTTCGGCGTTCACATCCTGCTGCTGCTCGCCTGTCTGCGCTACAGCGTAACTTCGGCCTTCCCGCTCACCGCCTCATATGCGACGTGCCCACCAGGTGGAACTCCACCTTGCACATGCTGGACAGACTGTGCGAGCAGCAGCAGGCCATAGTGGAGTTTCAGCTGCAGCACGCACGGGTCAGTCGCACTACAGAACAGCACCACTTCACCACCAATGACTGGGCCTCCATGCGAGACCTGTGTGCCCTGTTGCGCTGTTTCGAGTACTCCACCAACATGGCCAGTGGCGATGACGCCGTTATCAGCGTTACAATACCACTTCTATGTCTCCTTGAGAAAACACTTAGGGCGATGATGGAAGAGGAGGTGGCCCAGGAGGAGGAGGAGGAGGAAGAGGGGTCATTTTTAGCACTTTCAGGCCAGTCTCTTTGAAGTGACTCAGAGGGAGGTTTTTGGCAACAGCAGCGGCAAGGTACAAATGTGGCCAGCCAGGGCCCACTACTGGAGGACGAGGAGGACGAGGATGAGGAGGAGGTGGAGGAGGATGAGGATGAAGCATGGTCACAGCGGGGTGGCACCCAACGCAGCTCGGGTCCATCAATGGTGCGTGGCTGGGGGGAAAGGCAGGACGATGACGATACGCCTCCCACAGAGGACAGCTTGTCCTTACCCCTGGGCAGCCTGGCACACATGAGCGACTACATGCTGCAGTGCCTGCGCAACGACAGCAGAGTTGCCCACATTTTAACGTGTGCGGACTACTGGGTTGCCACCCTGCTGGATCCACGCTACAAAGACAATGTGCCCACCTTACTTCCTGCACTGGAGCGTGATAGGAAGATGCGCGAGTACAAGCGCACGTTGGTAGACGCGCTACTGAGAGAATTCCCAAATGTCACAGGGGAACAAGTGGAAGCCCAAGGCCAAGGCAGAGGGGGAGCAAGAGGTCGCCAAGGCAGCTGTGTCACGGCCAGCTCCTCTGAGGGCAGGGTTAGCATGGCAGAGATGTGGAAAAGTTTTGTCAACACGCCACAGCTAACTGCACCACCACCTGATACGCAACGTGTTAGCAGGAGGCAACATTTCACTAACATGGTGGAACAGTACGTGTGCACACCCCTCCACGTACTGACTGATGGTTCAGCCCCATTCAACTACTGGGTCTCTAAATTGTCCACGTGGCCAGAGCTAGCCTTTTATGCCTTGGAGGTGCTGGCCTGCCCGGCGGCCAGCGTTTTCTCTGAACGTGTATTCAGCACGGCAGGGGGTGTCATTACAGACAAACGCAGCCGCCTGTCTACAGCCAATGTGGACAAGCTGACGTTCATAAAAATGAACCAGGCATGGATCCCACAGGACCTGTCCGTCCCTTGTCCAGATTAGACATTAACTACCTCCCCTTAACCATATATTATTGTACTCCAGGGCACTTCCTCATTCAATCCTATTTTTATTTTCATTTTACCATTATATTGCGAGGCTACCCAAATTTGAATGAACCTCTCCTGTGTCTGGGTGCCGGGGCCTAAATATATGCCAATGGACTGTTCCAATGTTGGGTGACGTGAAGCCTGATTCTCTGCTATGACATGCAGACTAATTCTCTGCTGACATGAAGCCAGATTCTCTGTTACGGGACCTCTCTCCTCTGCCTGGGTGCTGGGCCTAAATATATGCCAATGGACTGTTGCACTGGTGGCTGACGTGAAGCCTGATTGTCTGTTACGGGACCTCTCTCCTCTGCCTAGGTGCTGGGCCTAAATATCTGACAATGGACTGTTGCATTGGTGGCTGACGTGAAGCCTGATTCTCTGCTATGATATGAAGACTGATTCTCTGCTGACATGAAGCCAGATTGTCTGTTACGGGACCTCTCTCCTCTGCCTGGGTGCTGGGCCTAAATTTATGAAAATGGACTCTTACAGTGGTGGGTGACGTGAAGCCTGATTCTCTGCTATGATATGAAGACTGATTCTCTGCTGACATGAAGCCAGATTGTCTGTTACGGGACCTCTCTCCTCTGCCTGGGTGCTGGGCCTAAATATCTGACAATGGACTGTTGCATTGGTGGCTGACGTGAAGCCTGATTCTCTGCTATGATATGAAGACTGATTCTCTGCTGACATGAAGCCAGATTGTCTGTTACGGGACCTCTCTCCTCTGCCTGGGTGCTGGGCCTAAATATCTGACAATGGACTGTTGCATTGGTGGCTGACGTGAAGCCTGATTCTCTGCTATGATATGAAGACTGATTCTCTGCTGACATGAAGCCAGATTGTCTGTTACGGGACCTCTCTCCTCTGCCTGGGTGCTGGGCCTAAATATCTGACAATGGACTGTTGCATTGGTGGCTGACGTGAAGCCTGATTCTCTGCTATGACATGCAGACTGATTCTCTGCTGACATGAAGCCAGATTGTCTGTTACGGGATCTCTCTCCTCTGCCTGGGTGCTGGGCCTAAATTTATGAAAATGGACTCTTACAGTGGTGGGTGACGTGAAGCCTGATTCTCTGCTATGATATGAAGACTGATTCTCTGCTGACATGAAGCCAGATTGTCTGTTACGTGACCTCTCTCCTCTGCCTGGGTGCTGGGACTAAATTTATGACAATGGACTGTTGCAGTGGTGGCTGACGTGAAGCCTGATTCTCTGCTATGACATGCAGACTGATTCTCTGCTGACATGAAGACAGATTCTCTGTTAAGGGACCTCTCTCCTCTGCCTGGGTGCCGGGGCCTAAATATCTGAGAATGGACTGTTCCAGTGGTGGGTGACGTGAAGCCTGATTCTCTGCTATGGGACCTCTCTCCAATTGATTTTGGTTAATTTTTATTTATTTAATTTTTATTTTAATTCATTTCCCTATCCACATTTGTTTGCAGGGGATTTACCTACATGTTGCTGCCTTTTGCAGCCCTCTAGCCCTTTCCTGGGCTGTTTTACAGCCTTTTTAGTACCGAAAAGTTCGGGTCCCCATTGACTTCAATGGGGTTCGGGTTCGGGACGAAGTTCGGATCGGGTTCGGATCCCGAACCCGAACATTTCCGGGAAGTTCGGCCGAACTTCTTGAACCCGAACATCCAGGTGTTCGCTCAACTCTAATACTGATGACCCATCCTGAGGATAGGTCATCAGGATCTAATCAGTGGGGGTACGTAGGCCAGTGACTTCACGTTCGTCGGTCACATGACCTAGGCATGGGGATGAGCTGTAATACCAAGTACAGCCGCTAGCCAATGGATGGCGCTGCTGTGCTCGGTAAGCTGTAAGGATGCTGCAGCACTCACTATCTCTTCAAACAGCTGATCGGCGGGAGTGCCGGGCTTTGGACCATTACCAATCACATACTGATAAGCTATCCTGAGGATAGGTCATTAGTATTAAAGACTTGGACAACTCCTTTAAAGATCTTTTTTTCCCCCTAGACAATCCCTTTAAGATTGTATTGTATACCGCATCAAATCTGCGGCAAGGAAAAAAATAAATATCAAAAACGGCAAAACCCTTGTTACACATTGCTATTCTTTAGCTTAAATCCAGCCAAGTACAAAGACGTCTTCTGTCTCTGTCTTTCTTGAATAGAAGGAAGCGTCATTACCTGCTAATATAATATTATGTTTCCCAGGGCAGAGATAAAGCTATTAACCCCTTGTACCCCGGGCCAGTTTTCAACTTCCTGCCCAGGCCTTTTTTTGCAAATCTGACATGTGTCACTTTATGTGGTAATAACTTTGGAGCGCTTTTATTTATCCACACCATTCTGAGATTGTTTTCTCGTGACATATTATACTTCATGCCAGTCATAAATTTGAGTCAATATATTTCACCTTTATTTATGAATTATTTTTTTTTTAATTCGCAATTTTCAAAATTTCAATTTCTCTGCTTTTAAAACAGAAAGTAATACCTCATCAAATATTTATTACTTAACATTCCCCATATGTCTATGTTTGCATCATTTTGTAAATGTCATTTTATTTTTTGGGGACGTTAGATGGCTTAGAATTTTAGAAGCAATTCTAAAAAATTTCAATAACATTTCCAAAACCCACTTTTTAAGGACCAGTTCAGGTCTGAAGTCACTTTGTGGGGCTTACATAACAGAAATCCCCCATAAATGATCCCATTGTAGAAACTACCCCCCTTAAATTGGAGGTTAAATTTCTAAATTTCACTTTTTCTGCAGATTTTCCATTTTAATCAATTTTTTTCTTTAACACAATGATGGTTAACAGCCAAACAAAACTCAACATTTATTACCCTGATTCTGAGGTTTACAGAAACACCCCACATGTGGTTGTAAACTTATGTAAGGGCGCACAGCAGGGCGCAGAAGGAAAGAAGCGCTACATGGTTTTTTGGAAGGCAGATTTTGCTGGACTGGTTTTTAGACACTATGTCCCATTTGAAACCCCCCTGATGCACCCCTACAGTAGAAACTACAAAAAGTGACCCCATTTTGGAAACTACGGGATAAGGTGACAGTTTTATTGGTAGTATTTTGTTGTAGATATGATTTTTAATCGCTCTATATTACGTTTTTTGTGAGGCAAGGTAACCAAAAAATGTCTGTTTTGGCAAAGTTTTTATAAATTTTTTTTTACAACGTTCATCTGACAGGTTAGATAGCGCGCTATTTTTATAGAGTTTGTTACAGACTCGGTGATATCAAATATGTCTACTTTCTTTGTTTGTTTCAGTTTTACATAATAAAGCATTTTTGTTTCCATTTTCTGAACGCCATGTTTTTTTTATTTTTCTGCCAATCGTCTTGTGCAGGGGCTCATTTTTTGCAGGAAGAGTTGACGTTTTTATTTTTTTATTGGTACTATTCTTGGGTACATTATTACACTTTATGAGGCAAGGTGACCAAAAGAATTGGTTGTTTTGGCACAGTTTTTATTTATTTATTTTTACAGCGTTCACCTGTAGGTCATGTGACATTTTTATAGAGCAGGTCGTTAGGGGCGTGGCAATACCTAATATGTATACTTTTTCTTATTTATTTAAATTTTGCACAATAATAGGCATTTTTAAAACAAACAAAAAAAAGTTTTAGTGTCTCCATTGTCTGAGAGCCATAGTTTTTTTTATCTTTTGACCGATTGTCTTAGGTAGGGGCTCATTTTATGCGAGATGAGATGATGGTTTGATTGGTTCTATTTTGGGGGGCATACACCTTTTTGATCGCATTGGTGTTGCAATTTTTGTGATGTAAGGTGACAAAAAATAGCTTTTTTTGGCACTGTTTTTATTTTTATTTTTTTACTGTGTTCACCTGAGGGGTTAGGCATGTGATATTTTTATAAAGCTGATTGTTATGGCGATACCTAATATTTATACTTTTTTTTTTTATTTCACTTTAACACAATAATTGCATTCTTGAAGCAAAAAAAATTATGTTTTAGTGTCTCCATGTTCTGAAAGCTATAGCTTTATTTTTGGGGCGATTGTCTTATGTAGGGGCTCTTTTTTTTGCGGGATGAGGTGACAGTTTTATTGGTACCATTTTGGGGGGCATGCAACAGTAGCGCGGGAACACGATGGGTTCCCTGACCCGCCGCAAATCCCTTCTATGGTTATTCTGCCGGCATATACAGCGATGCCAGCAGATACAGCAGGGCAGGGGCTACCAGGGACTGCCGGGCCCCTGCATTAATCGGGCGCCCACCGCTCCGGTGCCCACCCAATCACCATTAAGTAATAGTACATCAAAATGCGGGAACGGACCTCCCGCCATGACGTTCTATTACGTCATATGTCGGGAAGGGGTTAAAGTAAAGATGCTATTTCTGGGAAAGAGATAAAAAAAAAACTGACACATACTTTGCATCCTTATCTTATCCGGCGCTTGCATTAGACATAACACACAGTTCACTTACTGCTGAAAAATCCCAAAAAAAAAAAAAATACAGAGGATAAAAAAAATTGAGTCTCTGCAGTATTTCTAATCATAGCTTCTGCTAGTAGGACGCCTCTGAAGTCACTAGTGAGATGGAGACAGCACACTCGTGTCATAGCACAATGGAGCATACTACTCGCGGAAACTCCCATACGACTACTGCCTATGTGCACAGTCATTACGGCAGAGTCAGATACAGGGAGACGACAGCTGAACAATGGGACAAAAAGAGACAAAAACCTGCTACATGAAGAACAAGGGGGCATTCTGAAATTACCGGCAGCTTTTACATCGTGATTATTATTTTTTTTTATTGTAGCATGTTGTATTTTTAGTCCTCTGCATGTTCACATGACAAGTGCTGCTACTTGCACATTGTGTCACGGCGGACAGGACATCAGATACACAGAAAAATAAACAAACAAGTATCTAGGCAAGAAGCTGGGGATCAGGGTCACCTCCTGACAAATCCCTACCAGCTCTCCCTATACTGCTATGCCCACGTTCAGACCCTTAAGGTGGGAATAACGTGTCCTCGTGCCTGGGCTAAAAAATACCCTAAAATCCCTAAGTTGGTGAAGGGGAATAGAGTCAGCCTGTTCCCTCACAACCTGGAGGGGACAGGCGTCTCTCTAACAGCCTAGACAGCAAACAACAAGAAAACAACAACCAACTTATCTTTTCTGAGCAGGAACAGCCAATCCTTCCTTCCTTGCTTTCACAGAGCCAGACAGAAGCTATAACCCGCACGGAACACTGGGAGTGGGTGTAATTTAAACCAACGACCCCACCCAGTGCACCTGAAGGGAGGCGGATCTAGCTCGACTCCAAAACAAAACAAAAGACTAGACACGTGCTGCTAATCTGGCAGACCTCCGCACGTAGCCCGAGCAGGGCATGACACATTGTCATTGGAGGACGCTTCTGGGAACTTTTTTTATAAGCAGTGGAGCTGGTGGTGCTCTAGGAGTCCAAAAAATGGCAGAAGGAGCCAGAGATCAGCAGTGGAGAGTAAAACTGGTAAGGACTTGTGATGATGTTACCATCATGTGATCAGTGCAGGTGGGGCCAGAGCTCAGTAGTGGAGAGGAGAAGTGGTAAGGAGCTGTTATAACATCACCATCATGTGATCATTGCAGGAGGGGCTGGAGCACAGCAGTGGAGAGGAGAAGTGCTAAGGACCTGTGATAACATCACTATCATGTGATCAGTGCAGGAGGGGCCAGAGCTCAGCAGTGGACAGGAGAAGTGGTAAGGAGCTGTTATAACATCACCATCATGTGATCATTGCAGAAGGGGCTGGAGCACAGCAGTGGAGAGGAGAAGTGGTAAGAAGCTGTGATAACATCACTATCATGTGATCAGTGCAGGAGGGGCCAGAGCTCAGCAGTGGACAGGAGAAGTGGTAAGGACCTGTGATAACATCACTATCATGTGATCAGTGCAGGAGGGGCCAGAGCTCAGCAGTGGACAGGAGAAGTGGTAAGGAGTAAGGACCTGTGATGATGTCACCATCATGTGATCAGTGCAGGAGCGACTGGAGCTCAGCAGTGGAGAGGAGAAGTAGTAAGTGATGTCATGTGATGATGGAGAAAACAAATATTCTGCAATATTAGGGCAATGTGCCTGTATGAGGGCTTGCTTTTTTGCGGGACAAGTTGTAGTTTTTATAGTGCCATTTTGGGGTACACATAACTTTCTAATTAACTTTTATTAACTTTTTCTGGGAGGGAGATAGGAAAAAACAGCAATACTGCCATAGAGTTTTTACCTTAAAAAATTTGCGGCGTTCATTTTTCGGCACAAATACCATAATATCTTTATTCTTTGGTCAGTGCGATTACAGCAATACCAAATACATATACATAGTAACATAGTAACATAGTATATATAGTTTAGTTTTTTTTTTTTTACATTTTACTACTTTTGTGCAGTAAAATCCCTTTAAAAAAAATAAATAATAAGAACCTTTTTTTTGCATCGGCACATCCCAAAACTTAGAACTTTTTATTTTTCTTTCTATAAAGTTGTGTGAGGTTGAATTTTGCGGGTCAACTTGTAATTTTCATTGGTATCATTCTGGGGTAAATACAAATTTTTAAATGCTAGTTATTACCGTAAGTTTTTTCGGTGGCGACTACGAATAAATTATCAACTCTTGAATTTTTTTAGCATTTTTTTTACAGCGTTCACCGTAGGGGATAATTTACGATATTTACATGATAATTTACACAATATTTGTGTAGTGTGTGTGTAGTGCATTGCGGCGATACCAAAAATGTGTGGGAGATTTGTTTTTGCAATTTGTTTTTAAATGAAAAACCTATTTTCAAGGATAAAAAAAGCATCTTTGTTGATTTTTTTATTTAATACATTTTTTTTATTCAACTTGTTTGCCAATTAATAGTTCCACAAGGGGACTATAACAGGCAATATTATTTCTAAAATAATGCACTATCCCTAGTGCATTATTTAATGTCAGTGATATACTGACATTGACCAGCAGGCTTGGGGCCCACTCCAGGTCCCAGCCTGACTATACATTGGCACCCCGCAATCACATTTTGTAAAATGGCTATGGCAGTGCTAAAGCCCGCCCATTAGTGCCAGTGACGTCACCTAGAACACTGCTAGGTGGAGGTCTGGACTGATGGAAGTCTCCGCCTAGAAGTGTAAAAATGTAAACAAAAAATCCCTTTTCCTGCACGATACAGAGAGCACATGTTAGCAGGTTCAAGCCTATTAATGCCTTCCAGACATGTCAATTTTCCTGTAAATGATGTAGTGGGAAGCTCGAGAAAAATAAAGTCTAATCTGGGGTGCAATAGAAAAAAAAAAAAAACACAATACCACTAGGGATGAGCGAATCGACTTTGGGTGAAACATCCAAAGTCGATTTGCATACAACTTTGTTTGAATACTGTACGGAGCGAGCGCTTCATACAGTATTAGAATGTATTGGCTCAGACGAGCCGAAGTTATTACTTGGGGAAGTCTCGTGAGACTTCGGGTAATAACTTTAAAAATTAATTTCTACTGTTAAAAACCTTTTCTCGAACTTGGTTTCGGTTCCAAGTGGTAAGGTTTTTAACAGTATTCAAACTAAAGTTTATGCAAATCAACTTCGGATGTGTCATCCGTAGTCGATTCGCTCATCCCTAAATACCACCTCAGTGGTATGCAGTAAAACTGGCCCATGCCCTTGATTCTCTGGGTGAGTACAATTACAGTGATATCACATTTATATTGTTTTTCTTTTGTTTTTATTCTTTTCATTGCCATATTCTGACCCCTATACATTTTTTATAGCAATGCCAATAGAGGTGCTTGCAGGCTCATTATTTTGTGGGGCGATCTGTAATTTTTATTGATACTATTTTGGAGTCTGTATGACTTTTTGATCACTTTTTATTTTTTTTAGAGAGTGAAGAAAAAAAGAGCCATTTTGATTTTTTTTTTCTGTTACATAATTCGCCATATGGGATAAATATATGGCGAATTACAAATGTGGCTATTCCCTTGATGTTTGAATTCAATTTTTTTTATATTTAGAAAACTTTTTCTTTTCACTTAATTTTGTGCCCCGAAGGGGACCCCAACATGCATTCATTAAAGGAATTGTAGTCACTACTAAATGCAAAATTATATATATTCCAAAGCAGTGCTGCCACTTGCTGGCCTGTAATGGAATATAGCAGTAATAGGCTTAGACTTCTTTTACAAGCTTAGGCCTATTACTGCTAAGGACACCTTCCCTGCTCCCCCAGGTTTTTTACCTCTCAAATGCACATTATCACTGTGTGAAATCAGTCATTTTGCCTGGTAGGGTTGATCAAGCAAATTAAAATGATATATGTCATGTGAAAATCGGTTGCGGCATTCACAACAAAAACTTTTATTCGTTGTGCAAATTAGGTATTATGTTCCCAGATGGGCGTGGTCTCAGTGCACTCAGCTTTCCACTGCTGACCACGCCCCTTGATGCACCGAAACCCTCGTTTGTATAAAGAATAAAAGTATTTTCTTTTCTCAGAAATGCCAAAACCAATTTTCACAAGGTAGGTATCATTTTCATCAGCAGGACCGTTCCTGCCAGGCACCATACCAGGTTAAATAGGGTTAATCCTGCTGATAAGGACAGATGAATCTGTCCATGGCTGCACCACTACACAGACAATGAACAAAAGTGGAGAAATAATACAAGAAACATGGATCCCTTTTCTCCTAATGGGGTTAAACTAGAGGATCCTCTGGTGGACTAGGACTCGACAAAGATCCCAAAATATCATGATCTTTTGATCATGATCGACAAAGGTCCAGTAGACCATTCGTTGTCATTTGAGCCAACCACTTGTCACTAGAATCGATTTCTTATGGGATGATCCCACATAACCTATTAGATCTTAATGCTGATCGGTCCAGAGAACAAAAATGAATAATAGTGGGTGTACATATGTTCTATATGGTTGGAGGGTGGGATCCCAGAAGAATGTCCTCTGGTGGGTCTAAGAAACCAATTCCAACAGGAAGGTGGTAGGGAATAAGAGCCATGGGTCTCATTATGATCATTGGACTGGTGCAGTCTCTCCTCCATGTTTGTTCCAGGTTACTCTATATTTTACTCTGACCCTTTAAGAATCTGCATTGCAAATCCATTAATGTGCTGCAGCTCCCAACACAGATGTGACATAGTAATAACTTTGAAACTTGCCAAATATATCCCAGGGCAAGATTATATTCAGATAACTTTTCAAAGTCTTTCCCTTTACAGTGTGTGACAGATTTAAATACAATCCATTTTCTCCCAGCCAGCTGCTTTGTGCATTATAGACAGTGATGGCACGGAAAAAATTCCAAGGAGAGAACATGACCCTGGAATTTGTAATGATGCCATCTAATCTGTATACTCTAGTCCTTGGTGCAAAGAGTCTCAGGTTTTTGAAATTATTACAATTAACAAAAAGTACATCATTTTAGATTAAAAATACTAATCTTAATGTATATCAGGGATTTTTCTAGAATGCAAAGGTGACCAACATTTTTCATGATGCTGTAGAGAGGTACAGGTATTTAATACTTCTGCTACCCTAGACCACCAAGTAAGCATCCATAAACTACTTCATTATCCAAGACCACCAGGGAAACATTCATTAAAGGGGTTGTCCAGATTCATAGCTAAGCCCGGACATACCCCCATTTTCACCCAAGCCGACCCCTGATATGAGCATCTGTACTGGGCTCTCCATGAATCGCATAGTGCTAGGGCTGTTTGTTTATGTCTTTAACAGGCGGAGACTATCATCTAGTAGTTTGCCTGGTGACGTCGCTAGCACTAATGGGTAGGTTTTAGCGCTACCCTAGCCTATAAAATGCCTAGAGCAGTGCTAGAGCCTGCCCATCAGAGCAGGTGACATCACCGGCAACACTGCTAGGCAGAAGGGTACTGGCAGGTGCCCTTAACGGAGGCTTCCAAAGAGAAAACTGCCTTCATCACGCCTGAAGGGCTGTATCATTACAAGGTGCTACCCTTTGGTCTGCATGGTGCCCCCGCCACTTTTAACGGCTTATGGACATTGTGCTGCGTCCACATCGTCGGTACGCTTCGGCTTACCTGGACGATATTGTCATCCACAGTACTGACTGGGAAGGTCACCTACCCAAAGTGCAGGCTGTAGTGGACTCCCTTCGAAAGGTGGGACAGTGTCGGTGTTACTTCACCGCTAACCAAAAAAAATGTGCGATAGGGTTAGAGGAGACTAAGTACCTGGGGTATGTCATTGGGCGTGGAGTCATCAAATCCCAAGTGAACAAAATAGAGGCAATGCGAAATTGGCCCCGACCTGTCACCACTAGGCAAGTAAAGTCATTCCTGGGAATAGTGGGCTATTACATGAGGTTTTTCCCCCACTTTGCTACGGTGGCCGCACCATTGACAGGGATTTTGGAGGGACACAAGTCAGTGATGGTTCGCTGGTATGATCGGGCGGAAGAAGCTTTCTCAGCTTTGAAGTCGGCCCTGTGCGGGTCCTGGTTTTGGTGACGCCCGACTTCAAAATGGAGTTTATAGTACAGACCGATGCCTCCGAAGTAGGCCTCGGTGCTGTACTGTCTCAGGAAGTGAACTGGTAGGAGCATTCTGTTGTCTTCCTCAGCTGTTAACTCACCCCAGCCGAGACCCGGTATAGTATAGTGGAGAGAGAGTGCCTGGCTATCAAATGGGCACTCAAGTCTCTCCGCTATTATTTATTGGGGAGAAAATTCCACCTGGTGACTGACCACTCCCCTCTCAAGTGGATGAGCCAGGCAAAGGACAGAAATGCCTGGGTCACCCAATGCCTGGGTTTCTCTCCCTACAAAACTTTACGTTTTCGGTGGAACACAGGGCAGGCCGGTTACAGGGAAACGCGGATGCCCTGTCCCGGGTACACTCACTGTCTGGCGTGTGTTCACCCCCTTAGGGTTGATCAAGGAAGGGGGGGGTATGTGACACAGTGAGAGGTTTGATCTGGGAAAACAGGTATTTTCCTCCCAGCATGTGCTGCTTGTCTGATTTCCAGCCAGGTGAGGTCAAATACCGGACTGGATTTTAAGTGCCGGTCTGGGTTTTGGCAGCACCTGGCTGTTCTTAAATAGGCAGCTGGGCTCAGATGCCATGTCTGTGTGCTGGGATCTGAGGCCTATGCGGGACTGGAGAACGGAGACCGTGTGTCAGGGGAACAGGCCGCCTAAAGCCTGTATTTTGACTTTCTGAGGCAGAACTGCCACCAAGGTGACTTTTGTTATATTAACTTTCCATTGGGTGTGAAGTAACACTGACACTGCAAAAGTGACGCCTTGTTTTTGGCATTATGTGTGAATAAACACTGAAGTTTGATTTACGAACTTGTATTTTGCCTCTGTACTGCGCCCGCTTATCCTAACTACCAGAGCAAATCCCCAGAATAGGAAAAGCCAAAGGTCTTGAAAGCTTTACATTATTGGAATTGGACATACTGTAAATCCTCGGCTGCAGGCAATGATTTCTTGGTCAATCTTGCTCAATTGCAGAAGGCAAAAACAAATGTTCTGGAGGATTACTGAGAAAAAATAAATGTTTTGGGAAGACCACTGACGTATACATGTATTCAACCCAAACACATCCTAGTAGGCATCAGCTTGCTTTGTAAATTATACTGACTGTACTGTATGCTGTTTTCCTAAATGGTACAGTCTTCATTTTATGGACAAATATGAAGGTTTCTACAGTATTTACATGGAAATCCAGGTCACTGCAGTGGTGAGTCTAAAATCCCATGGCAGCTCAAAGTCAAATTTGCATCAGAATCTAGCAGCTCATTAAGCCTCTTGAAGTATGGATCATTTCCTTGTGACACTTTTGTAGACTATACCACATAATGAAATGCCTTTTGTCAGTTGTGTCGTGAGTCCATGGTTTGATGAGGCAAGCATTAAGTGAACAAAAGGATCTCAGGCGTTGAAGTAGAAGACAAATAATGATTTCACCAAGCCAATCCCAAAGAGTGTGACAAAAGAAACCTAAAAACCCCAAAAGTAGGAAAGGCCTTCTTCATCCAAAAATACCTTCATCAAAAGGATCTATCACATTGTCATGTATGGAATGCTCAGAATTCCATCAGTTTTCTAAAGGCTTGATGGCAAAAACAGTGCTCCAAACAGTGATTATCAAAAAACACTGAAATCCCTGATGGAACAGAACCCATCACTAATGTGAACAGAGCCTAAAACAACCAACTTTTACCCACTTACTCTACTCTGATTACATTTTCTGTGGAGGGGCTGTGACAACGTTTCATTCTTTATAAAAAATTAGGGAGGTAGTTGTCATGATTACATATATAATAGCTGTGTTTAGGGTATGGATCTCCTGATCAAATTATAAAATTATTGCAGTGCACACCAATATAACAAAGATAAAATAACTAGAGAAATTATTCATTAGCGGCAGTGGAACCACACCACACATCAGGAGTGGATCATAAAAGGAGAGAAAATATAATGGACAGATACTACTTCTCACCTATCTTTTCCAAAACTGCATCAGTCAACATGACCATGTGGCCGTACCCCAACACACTATCTGAAGGCCTTGCACATAGCCCGTGGACATGGTGTTGGACCCATCGTGGCATGTAAACCCAGTCTTAGATAACCCTTGTACAATATGTGACAGGTGTGATATGCAGAAGCTAAACCAACAGTGTACTGGCTTAGAAAATGTGAAAAAGTAAAAACATTTACCAGAAAAAATTAAAAGGTGGAAACCCATGGGCCATTTTCATATCAAATGTTCTGAAATTCTTTTTAATATCTGTACCCTCTGTCCACAGGTTAGGACATAAGTGTCTGATTGGCTGGGGTCCAATTAATGAGGCCACCGGCAGTTATGAAAATGAGGGCCCCGTGTTCCCTTATTTCAATGATGCAGCGGTCATGCATGTGCCCTACCACTCTATTCAAATCTATGGGACTACCAGAGATAGCCAAGTGTTACCTCTGCACTCCCCATAAAGTTGAATGGCGCAGCATCGCTCATTTCTGACCAACTCCTCATTCAGTTGGTGGATCACAGGACCCTTTTCTTGTGATCCATGGGTTCCCCAGTGGTCAGACTCCTGCCAATCAAACACTTGTTCTATTCTAGAGCATCAGCCGAGCTGCAAATCTACACACACCCTATAGACAAGAGTGGTACTATATCTGAAAAACACAAAAAAAAAATTCTTTCTAAAAAAAAATTACCTTAAATCTTTGCAAATTAAAGCTTTATCTTTCTATGAAAAGAAAATCTCTAATATGACTCATTCACTGTTTTGATCACTTTTTTTAACATCCCTCTAAAAATTATCTGTGAGAATTAGTGTTGAGCGAATTGAAGTATCCTAAGTTCGATCTGAGTTTCAGGGAAAATCCGATTTGCCGTGAAGCCGAATTTCCTCGTGCTTCATGGTAACGAATCAATTTTCCCTGAAATGCAGGGGGGTGGGGGGGCCTCAGCGACCATCATGATTGAATATCCAGCGCAAAATCGTGTCATCACGCAGGATTTCATGCTGGATCTTCAATCAAGATGCCCGCGTTGGCCTCTAAGCGATTAAATGGATGAGGTGAGTATTTATTTATTTTTTCCTTACCGGATTAACCCCTGAAAGCCACAATATGCATCTCAGATGCCACGATCAGCGATGAACGTGATATCTGAGGGGTTCAATGACAGGGGGGGGGGGGTCACAATCACCGTTCCCATAATTGCTAAGTACAAAGAAATGTACTTTGTGACTAAGTAATTTGTCACAAAGCTAATTTTGGGGTAAAATTTGCAGAAGAAGCCAAACTGAATTTTCAAGAACTTTGCTCATCTGTATTGAGAATATGAAAAATAAATGACGGCTATGTTTAATTCTTCACGTCTGAAGTAAAAGGACAACATTGGGATTTTTTTTTTAAACTGAGTAGTAGTAGAAGAAGAAAAGGTAGTAGTAGCAGGAGTCCATCTGGACATAGCCCAAGGGGGTGACTAAGACCACCTGTTTCTGTCTAGTATGCTTCCAATGAATGCATCAGTGGATGTTTGCATAGAAAGAGCCTGACTGTAAATGACACATTAGTATAAAAAGTGATAATGACAGAAAGATATGAAATTAGAGTAGAAATGATAATATAAATATTCTATCATCTGATAGCTGTTAGGATGGATTTTAGCCGTGGCCATCTCTTTTCTTTCTCAGTGATCAGTGTATGTACAGCAGAGGATAGTGCGTTGCATTTTGGAGTAGGAAATCCTGATGGTTCACCATAAGGTATTCTTTTATTCATAATTAATGTGTTAGAAATAAGCTATCACAGCATGGACGTCCTAGTGCTAGCCTGTGCTACTACGCAAAAGCCAATCTCAGGAGGTGTCTCAGGAGGTGACGCTGAAGGTTTAAGCATAGTTATGTTTAGTGTGAGGAGCTGGAAAATATGGATGTCAGACTACTGCTGTTACAGTACAGGCAAGTCACTGGTCATTGCCCTGCCAAAATAGAAGAGCCCTAAGAAATAGTCCACTCAAGAAAATAAAGTAATGGTTATCCATAGGGAGTAACCAACCTACGGTCTAATTTAAATGTGGTGAGGTTTATTGTGGTAAATAGGTTTTTCCAGGATATGTGAGAATATTCACCTACCTACTGATTGATTAGAGAATATTCACTGACCTACTGATTAATTAGAGAATATTCACCCAACTACTAATTGATTAGATAATATTCACCAACCTTCTGATTAATTAGTGAATATTCACCCACCTGATGATTGATTAGAGAATATTCACCCACCTACTGATTGATTAAAGCATATTCACCCACCTACTAATTGATTAAAAAATACCGGTATTCACCCACCTACTGCTTGATTAGAGATTATTCACCCACCTGCTGACTGATTAGAGAATATTCACCTACCGACTGATTAGAGTCTACCTGCAGGGGCCCCCACTAATGCTTATAATGACTGGGTAGGGATTTTCCCAGCATAGTACATATGTAGTGCGCCAGACCTAAGGGTACTACAAGTTGTATATTGTTGTACATTACATATTTTATTACTTGCTTCTGGCCGCAACTACCAGCTAAGAATGCTTGGCAAGGAACAGAGGTAACCGCCCTGTTCCTTCCTCCCCTCTTGATAAGAGTGGTTGGTTGGGTTGGTCCAGCTTCCTGTCAAGAGGGAGAATTCCAGTCCAGAGACAGAGAGGAGAGGAAGCACAATGCCTGAGCTCCTGCTCCTATTGCAGATTCTCCAGAGAGAACTTTTACAATTTCCCTCAAGTGAAGCCTTGAGGTTCCAGATAGCATAGTGACCTGCTACCTTCAGCATTGAAGGCATTGCTATGAGGTGTGGGATTACATCCAAGCCACCCATCACCAAACAACCACTAGGCCAGTATCACCTAAGTGCGATACTGCCACCAGCCAACCTGCCTCCATACCTTTACTGGTGCCAGAGAGAATTTGCACTTAAATCTTGCTGCTACTGTATGTATTTCAAGTTCTACATTGCACGACATGTAACTCTGGCCTTATTCTTCAGTACTCTATTTACACTGCACTGACCCCCTGGGAGCACCTGCGTGTGGGAGTACACCGTGACACAACATTTCATCAGGGCCACTACCACTACTATCCATTACACAGGCTCCTCAGATGGTCGCTGCACATTGAACTACAATATTGCCCCATTCACTTGAACAAATCTGTGTTGCAGCAGATGGATGTGTGCGCCAATGTACGTAAGAAACAATAGAGGGACAGCCTTGCCCTTTTGCTCTCTGGGTCAGCGTGGTTCCCACTGATCAGATGCCCACCAAAAGTTTAGTTATAGAACACCTTAGCCGTATGAAATAATATTTCATGACTCAATGACAGGAGGAAAGATCGGCAAAAAAGTCACCCATACTAAGGAGTTTTGTGGACTACAACACAATGCCCCTACATTACACACATTGGGGCTGATGTATCAATATACACTGCCTGTCCCAAAAAAAAAAAATGTCACACAGCTTTGATTACGGCACGCATTCGCTGTGGCATTGTTTCGATGCGCTTCTGCAATGTCACGAGATTTATTTCCATCCAGTGTTGCATACATTTTTCACCAAGATCTTGCATTGATGATGGTAGAGTCTGACTGCTGCACAAAGCCTTCTGCAGCACATCCTAAAGATTCTCAATGGGGTTAAGGTCTGGACTCTGTGGTGGCCAATCCATGTGTGAAAATGATGTCTCATGCTCCCTGAACCACTGCCCGTGCCATCAGGGAAGAAAAAATCCATTGATGGAATGCCCTGGTCATTCAGTATGTTCAGGTAGTCAGCTGACCTCATTCTTGGAGCACATACTGTTGCTGAACCTAGACCTGACCATATGCAGCAACCCCAGATCATAGCACTGCCCCCACAGGCTGGTACAGTAGGCACTAGGCATGATGGGGGCATCACTTCATCTGCCTCTCTTCTTACCCTGAAGCGCCCATCACTCTGGAACAGGGTAAATCTGGACTCATCAGACCACATGACCTTCTTCTATTGCTCCAGAGTAGGGATGAGCGAACTCGAACTGTATAGTTCGGGTTCGTACCGAATTTTGGGGTGTCCGTGACACGGACCCGAACCCGGACATTTTCGTAAAAGTCCGGGTTCGGGTTCGGTGTTCGTCGCTTTCTTCGCGCTTTTGTGACGCTTTCTTGGCGCTTTTTGAAAGGCTGCAAAGCAGCCAATCAACAAGCGTCATACTACTTGCCCCAAGAGGCCATCACAGCCATGCCTACTATTGGCATGGCTGTGATTGGCCAGAGCACCATGTGACCCAGCCTCTATTTAAGCTGGAGTCACATAGCGCCGCCCGTCACTCTGCTCTGATTAGCGTAGGGAGAGGTTGCGGCTGCGACAGTAGGGCGAGATTAGGCAGATTAACTCCTCCAAAGGACTTGATTAACTGATCGATCTGCAGCTGTGGATCATTGAGCTGCTGATCCTCAATTGCTCACTGTTTTTAGGCTGCACAGACCGTTTGTCAGTCTCATTTTTCTGGGGTGATCGGCGGCCATTTTGTGTCTTGTGGTGCGCCAGCACAAGCTGCGACCAAGTGCATTTAACCCTCAATGGTGTGGTTGTTTTTTGGCTAAAGCCTACATCAGGGTGAAGCTGTCACACCAAGTGCATTTAACCAGCAATAGTCTGTTCATTTTTTGGCCATATACAAAATCAGGGGCAAGCTGCGCCTGTCACCAAGTGCATTTAACCCTCAATGGTGTGGTTGTTTTTTGGCTAAAGCCTACATCAGGGTGAAGCTGTCACACCAAGTGCATTTAACCAGCAATAGTCTGTTTATTTTTTGGCCATATACTACATCAGGGGCAAGCTGCGCCTGTCACCAAGTGCATTTAACCCTCAATGGTGTGGTTGTTTTTTGGCTAAAGCCTACATCAGGGTGAAGCTGTCACACCAAGTGCATTTAACCAGCAATAGTCTGTTCATTTTTTGGCCATATACAAAATCAGGGGCAAGCTGCGCCTGTCACCAAGTGCATTTAACCCTCAATGGTGTGGTTGTTTTTTGGCTAAAGCCTACATCAGGGTGAAGCTGTCACACCAAGTGCATTTAACCAGCAATAGTCTGTTTATTTTTTGGCCATATCCCAGTCTAATTCTGTCACTAAATCCATACCGGTCACCCAGCGCCTAAATACTAGGCCTCAAATTTATATCCAGCTAAATCTGTCCCTAGTGCTGTAGCTGGGCGAGTTATTTAGTGTCCGTTCAAGCACATTTCTTGTTCTGGGTTGAAATACAATTCCCAATTTAGCAATTTCATAATTTAGTGGTTCCTGCTATATCAGAGCTATTTGAAATCTATCCCAAAAAGGGTATATAATATTGAAGGTGCACATTGGGTCATTCAGAATAACTTCACACACACCCGCTACTGTGTATTTCCAAGTCTAATTCTGTCACTAAACCCATACCTGTCACCCAGCGCCTAAATACTAGGCCTCAAATTTAAATCCCTCTAAATCTCTCGTTACCCACCGCTGTACTGTTGTTGCTGGGCAAGATATTTAGTGTCCGTCAAAGCACATTTTTTGTTCTGGGTTGAAGTACAATTCCCAATTTAGCAATTTCATAATTTAGTGGTTTCTGCTATATCAGAGCTATTTGAAATCTATCCCTAAAAGGGTATATAATATTGAAGGTGCACATAGGGTCATTCAGAATAACTTCACACACACGCTTCTGTGCATTTCCAAGTCTAATTCTGTCACTAAATCCATACCGGTGACCCAGCGCCTAAATACTAGGCCTCAAATTTAAATCCCTCTAAATCTCTCGTTACCCACCGCTGTACTGTTGTTGCTGGGCAAGATATTTAGTGTCTGTCAAAGCACATTTTTTGTTCTGGGTTGAAGTACAATTCCCAATTTAGCAATTTCATAATTTAGTGGTTTCTGCTATATCAGAGCTATTTGAAATCTATCCCTAAAAGGGTATATAATATTGAAGGTGCACATAGGGTCATTCAGAATAACTTCACACACACGCTTCTGTGCATTTCCAAGTCTAATTCTGTCACTAAATCCATACCGGTGACCCAGCGCCTAAATACTAGGCCTCAAATTTAAATCCCTCTAAATCTCTCGTTACCCACCGCTGTACTGTTGTTGCTGGGCAAGATATTTAGTGTCCGTCAAAGCACATTTTTTGTTCTGGGTTGAAGTACAATTCCCAATTTAGCAATTTCATAATTTAGTGGTTTCTGCTATATCAGAGCTATTTGAAATCTATCCCTAAAAGGGTATATAATATTGAAGGTGCACATAGGGTCATTCAGAATAACTTCACACACACGCTACTGTGCATTTCCAAGTCTAATTCTGTCACTAAATCCATACCGGTGACCCAGCGCCTAAATACTAGGCCTCAAATTTAAATCCCTCTAAATCTCTCGTTACCCACCGCTGTACTGTTGTTGCTGGGCAAGATATTTAGTGTCCGTCAAAGCACATTTTTTGTTCTGGGTTGAAGTACAATTCCCAATTTAGCAATTTCATAATTTAGTGGTTTCTGCTATATCAGAGCTATTTGAAATCTATCCCTAAAAGGGTATATAATATTGAAGGTGCACATAGGGTCATTCAGAATAACTTCACACACACGCTTCTGTGCATTTCCAAGTCTAATTCTGTCACTAAATCCATACCGGTGACCCAGCGCCTAAATACTAGGCCTCAAATTTAATTCCCTCTAAATCTCTCGTTACCCACCGCTGTACTGTTGTTGCTGGGCAAGATATTTAGTGTCCGTCAAAGCACATTTTTTGTTCTGGGTTGAAGTACAATTCCCAATTTAGCAATTTCATAATTTAGTGGTTTCTGCTATATCAGAGCTATTTGAAATCTATCCCTAAAAGGGTATATAATATTGAAGGTGCACATAGGGTCATTCAGAATAACTTCACACACACCCGCTACTGTGTATTTCCAAGTCTAATTCTGTCACTAAACCCATACCTGTCACCCAGCGCCTAAATACTAGGCCTCAAATTTAAATCCCTCTAAATCTCTCGTTACCCACCGCTGTACTGTTGTTGCTGGGCAAGATATTTAGTGTCCGTCAAAGCACATTTTTTGTTCTGGGTTGAAGTACAATTCCCAATTTAGCAATTTCATAATTTAGTGGTTTCTGCTATATCAGAGCTATTTGAAATCTATCCCTAAAAGGGTATATAATATTGAAGGTGCACATAGGGTCATTCAGAATAACTTCACACACACGCTTCTGTGCATTTCCAAGTCTAATTCTGTCACTAAATCCATACCGGTGACCCAGCGCCTAAATACTAGGCCTCAAATTTAATTCCCTCTAAATCTCTCGTTACCCACCGCTGTACTGTTGTTGCTGGGCAAGATATTTAGTGTCCGTCAAAGCACATTTTTTGTTCTGGGTTGAAGTACAATTCTCAATTTAGCAATTTCATAATTTAGTGGTTTCTGCTATATCAGAGCTATTTGAAATCTATCCCTAAAAGGGTATATAATATTGAAGGTGCACATAGGGTCATTCAGAATAACTTCACACACACGCTTCTGTGCATTTCCAAGTCTAATTCTGTCACTAAATCCATACCGGTGACCCAGCGCCTAAATACTAGGCCTCAAATTTAATTCCCTCTAAATCTCTCGTTACCCACCGCTGTACTGTTGTTGCTGGGCAAGATATTTAGTGTCCGTCAAAGCACATTTTTTGTTCTGGGTTGAAGTACAATTCCCAATTTAGCAATTTCATAATTTAGTGGTTTCTGCTATATCAGAGCTATTTGAAATCTATCCATAAAAGGGTATATAATATTGAAGGTGCACATAGGGTCATTCAGAATAACTTCACACACACCCGCTACTGTGTATTTCCAAGTCTAATTCTGTCACTAAATCCATACCGGTGACCCAGCGCCTAAATACTAGGCCTCAAATTTAATTCCCTCTAAATCTCTCGTTACCCACCGCTGTACTGTTGTTGCTGGGCAAGATATTTAGTGTCCGTCAAAGCACATTTTTTGTTCTGGGTTGAAGTACAATTCTCAATTTAGCAATTTCATAATTTAGTGGTTTCTGCTATATCAGAGCTATTTGAAATCTATCCATAAAAGGGTATATAATATTGAAGGTGCACATAGGGTCATTCAGAATAACTTCACACACACCCGCTACTGTGTATTTCCAAGTCTAATTCTGTCACTAAATCCATACCGGTGACCCAGCGCCTAAATACTAGGCCTCAAATTTAATTCCCTCTAAATCTCTCGTTACCCACCGCTGTACTGTTGTTGCTGGGCAAGATATTTAGTGTCCGTCAAAGCACATTTTTTGTTCTGGGTTGAAGTACAATTCCCAATTTAGCAATTTCATAATTTAGTGGTTTCTGCTATATCAGAGCTATTTGAAATCTATCCATAAAAGGGTATATAATATTGAAGGTGCACATAGGGTCATTCAGAATAACTTCACACACACCCGCTACTGTGTATTTCCAAGTCTAATTCTGTCACTAAACCCATACCTGTCACCCAGCGCCTAAATACTAGGCCTCAAATTTAAATCCCTCTAAATCTCTCGTTACCGTTGTCCTGTTGTAGCTGGGAAAGTTATTTAGTGCCCGTCAAAGCACATTTTTTGTTCTGGGTTGAAGTACAATTCCCAATTTAGCAATTTCATAATTTAGTGGTTCCTGCTATATCAGAGCTATTTGAAATCTATCCCAAAAAGGGTATATAATATTCAAGGTGCACATTGGGTCATTCAGAATAACTTCACACACACGCTTCTGTGCATTTCCAAGTCTAATTCTGTCACTAAATCCATACCGGTCACCCAGCGCCTAAATACTAGGCCTCAAATTTATATCCCGCTGAATTTGAATACAATACATTGGGCCAAATAATATATTTGTTGTTGTGGTGAACCATAACAATGAGAAAAACATCTAGTAAGGGACGCGGACGTGGACATGGTCGTGGTGGTGTTAGTGGACCCTCTGGTGCTGGGAGAGGACGTGGCCGTTCTGCCACATCCACACGTCCTAGTGTACCAACTACCTCAGGTCCCAGTAGCCGCCAGAATTTACAGCGATATATGGTGGGGCCCAATGCCGTTCTAAGGATGGTAAGGCCTGAGCAGGTACAGGCATTAGTCAATTGGGTGGCCGACAGTGGATCCAGCACGTTCACATTATCTCCCACCCAGTCTTCTGCAGAAAGCGCACAGATGGCGCCTGAAAACCAACCCCATCAGTCTGTCACATCACCCCCATGCATACCAGGGAAACTGTCTCAGCCTCAAGTTATGCAGCAGTCTCTTATGCTGTTTGAAGACTCCGCTGGCAGGGTTTCCCAAGGGCATCCACCTAGCCCTTCCCCAGCGGTGAAAGACATAGAATGCACTGACGCACAACCACTTATGTTTCCTGATGATGAGGACATGGGAATACCACCTCAGTATGTCTCTGATGATGACGAAACACAGGTGCCAACTGCTGCGTCTTTCTGCAGTGTGCAGACTGAACAGGAGGTCAGGGATCAAGACTGGGTGGAAGACGATGCAGGGGACGATGAGGTCCTAGACCCCACATGGAATGAAGGTCGTGCCACTGACTTTCACAGTTCGGAGGAAGAGGCAGTGGTGAGACCGAGCCAACAGCGTAGCAAAAGAGGGAGCAGTGGGCAAAAGCAGAACACCCGCCGCCAAGAGACTCCGCCTGCTACTGACCGCCGCCATCTGGGACCGAGCACCCCAAAGGCAGCTTCAAGGAGTTCCCTGGCATGGCACTTCTTCAAACAATGTGCTGACGACAAGACCCGAGTGGTTTGCACGCTGTGCCATCAGAGCCTGAAGCGAGGCATTAACGTTCTGAACCTGAGCACAACCTGCATGACCAGGCACCTGCATGCAAAGCATGAACTGCAGTGGAGTAAACACCTTAAAACCAAGGAAGTCACTCAGGCTCCCCCTGCTACCTCTTCTGCTGCTGCCACCTCGGCCTATTCTGCTGCTGCCGCCTCGGCCTCTTCCTCCGCCTCTGGAGGAACGTTGGCACCTGCCGCCCAGCAAACAGGGGATGTACCACCAACACCACCACCACCACCTCCGTCACCAAGCGTCTCAACCATGTCACACGCCAGCGTTCAGCTCTCCATCTCACAAACATTTGATAGAAAGCGTAAATTCCCACCTAGCCACCCTCGATCCCTGGCCCTGAATGCCAGCATTTCTAAACTACTGGCCTATGAAATGCTGTCATTTAGGCTGGTGGACACAGACAGCTTCAAACAGCTCATGTCGCTTGCTGTCCCACAGTATGTTGTTCCCAGCCGGCACTACTTCTCCAAGAGAGCCGTGCCTTCCCTGCACAACCAAGTATCCGATAAAATCAAGTGTGCACTGCGCAACGCCATCTGTAGCAAGGTCCACCTAACCACAGATACGTGGACCAGTAAGCACGGCCAGGGACGCTATATCTCCCTAACTGCACACTGGGTAAATGTAGTGGCAGCTGGGCCCCAGGCGGAGAGCTGTTTGGCGCACGTCCTGCCGCCGCCAAGGATCGCATGGGGCAACATTCTTTGCCTCCTGTTGCCACCTCCTCCTTCTCGGCTTCCTCCTCCTCTTCTTCCACCTGCTCATCCAGTCAGCCACACACCTTCACCACCAACTTCAGCACAGCCCGGGGTAAACGTCAGCAGGCCATTCTGAAACTCATATGTTTGGGGGACAGGCCCCACACCGCACAGGAGTTGTGGCGGGGTATTGAACAACAGACCGACGAGTGGTTGCTGCCGGTGAGCCTCAAGCCCGGCCTGGTGGTGTGTGATAATGGGCGAAATCTCGTTGCAGCTCTGGGACTAGCCAATTTGACGCACATCCCTTGCTTGGCGCATGTGCTGAATTTGGTGGTGCAGAAGTTCATTCACAACTACCCCGACATGTCAGAGCTGCTGCATAAAGTGCGGGCCGTCTGTTCGCGCTTCCGGCGTTCACATCCTGCCGCTGCTCGCCTGTCTGCGCTACAGCGTAACTTCGGCCTTCCCGCTCACCGCCTCATATGCGACGTGCCCACCAGGTGGAACTCCACCTTGCACATGCTGGACAGACTGTGCGAGCAGCAGCAGGCCATAGTGGAGTTTCAGCTGCAGCACGCACGGGTCAGTCGCACTACAGAACAGCACCACTTCACCACCAATGACTGGGCCTCCATGCGAGACCTGTGTGCCCTGTTGCGCTGTTTCGAGTACTCCACCAACATGGCCAGTGGCGATGACACCGTTATCAGCGTTACAATACCACTTCTATGTCTCCTTGAGAAAACACTTAGGGCGATGATGGAACAGGAGGTGGCCCAGGAGGAGGAGGAGGAGGATGAGGAAGAGGGGTCATTTTTAGCACTTTCAGGCCAGTCTCTTCGAAGTGACTCAGAGGGAGGTTTTTTGCAACAGCAGAGGCCAGGTACAAATGTGGCCAGCCAGGGCCCACTACTGGAGGACGAGGAGGACGAGGATGAGGAGGAGGTGGAGGAGGATGAGGATGAAGCATGGTCACAGCGGGGTGGCACCCAACGCAGCTCGGGTCCATCACTGGTGCGTGGCTGGGGGGAAAGGCAGGACGATGACGATACGCCTCCCACAGAGGACAGCTTGTCCTTACCCCTGGGCAGCCTGGCACACATGAGCGACTACATGCTGCAGTGCCTGCGCAACGACAGCAGAGTTGCCCACATTTTAACCTGTGCGGACTACTGGGTTGCCACCCTGCTGGATCCACGCTACAAAGACAATGTGCCCACCTTACTTCCTGCACTGGAGCGTGATAGGAAGATGCGCGAGTACAAGCGCACGTTGGTAGACGCGCTACTGAGAGCATTCCCAAATGTCACAGGGGAACAAGTGGAAGCCCAAGGCCAAGGCAGAGGAGGAGCAAGAGGTCGCCAAGGCAGCTGTGTCACGGCCAGCTCCTCTGAGGGCAGGGTTAGCATGGCAGAGATGTGGAAAACTTTTGTCAACACGCCACAGCTAACTGCACCACCACCTGATACGCAACGTGTTAGCAGGAGGCAACATTTCACTAACATGGTGGAACAGTACGTGTGCACACCCCTCCACGTACTGACTGATGGTTCGGCCCCATTCAACTTCTGGGTCTCTAAATTGTCCACGTGGCCAGAGCTAGCCTTTTATGCCTTGGAGGTGCTGGCCTGCCCGGCAGCCAGCGTTTTGTCTGAACGTGTATTCAGCACGGCAGGGGGCGTCATTACAGACAAACGCAGCCGCCTGTCTACAGCCAATGTGGACAAGCTGACGTTCATAAAAATGAACCAGGCATGGATCCCACAGGACCTGTCCGTCCCTTGTCCAGATTAGACATTAACTACCTCCCCATAACCATATATTATTGGACTCCAGGGCACTTCCTCATTCAATCCTATTTTTATTTTCATTTTACCATTATATTGCGAGGCTACCCAAAGTTGAATGAACCTCTCCTCTGCCTGTGTGCTAGGCCTAAATATATGCCAATGGACTGTTGCAGTGGTGGGTGACGTGAAGCCTCATTCTCTGCTATGACATGCAGACTAATTCTCTGCTGACATGAAGACAGATTCTCTGTTACGGGACCTCCCTCCTCTGCCTGGGTGCTGGGCCTAAATATATGCCAATGGACTGTTGCAGTGGTGGCTGACGTGAAGCCTGATTCTCTGCTATGACATGCAGACTAATTCTCTGCTGACATGAAGACAGATTCTCTGTTACGGGACCTCCCTCCTCTGCCTGGGTGCTGGGCCTAAATATATGCCAATGGACTGTTGCAGTGGTGGCTGACGTGAAGCCTCATTCTCTGCTATGACATGCAGACTGATTCTCTGCTGACATGAAGCCAGATTCTCTGTTACGGGACCTCTCTCCTCTGCCTGTGTGTGTGCTGGGCCTAAATATATGCCAATGGACTGTTGCAGTGGTGGCTGACGTGAAGCCTCATTCTCTGCTATGACATGCAGACTAATTCTCTGCTGACATGAAGACAGATTCTCTGTTACGGGACCTCCCTCCTCTGCCTGGGTGCTGGGCCTAAATATATGCCAATGGACTGTTGCAGTGGTGGCTGACGTGAAGCCTCATTCTCTGCTATGACATGCAGACTGATTCTCTGCTGTCATGAAGCCAGATTGTCTGTTACGGGACCTCTCTGCTCTGCCTGTGTGCTAGGCCTAAATATATGCCAATGGACTGTTGCAGTGGTGGCTGACGTGAAGCCTCATTCTCTGCTATGACATGCAGACTGATTCTCTGCTGACATGAAGCCAGATTGTCTGTTACGGGACCTCTCTCCTCTGCCTGTGTGCTAGGCCTAAATATATGCCAATGGACTGTTGCAGTGGTGGCTGACGTGAAGCCTCATTCTCTGCTATGACATGCAGACTAATTCTCTGCTGACATGAAGCCAGATTGTCTGTTACGGGACCTCTCTCCTCTGCCTGGGTGCTGGGCCTAAATTTATGACAATGGACTGTTGCAGTGGTGGCTGACGTGAAGCCTGATTCTCTGCTATGACATGCAGACTGATTCTCTGCTGACATGAAGCCAGATCCTCTGTTACGGGACCTCTCTCCTCTGCCTGTGTGTGTGCTGGGCCTAAATATATGCCAATGGACTGTTGCAGTGGTGGCTGACGTGAAGCCTCATTCTCTGCTATGACATGCAGACTGATTCTCTGCTGACATGAAGCCAGATTCTCTGTTACGGGACCTCTCTCCTCTGCTCTGCCTGTGTGCTAGGCCTAAATATATGCCAATGGACTGTTGCAGTGGTGGGTGACGTGAAGCCTCATTCTCTGCTATGACATGCAGACTGATTCTCTGCTGACATGAAGCCAGATTGTCTGTTACGGGACCTCTCTGCTCTGCCTGTGTGCTAGGCCTAAATATATGCCAATGGACTGTTGCAGTGGTGGGTGACGTGAAGCCTCATTCTCTGCTATGACATGCAGACTGATTCTCTGCTGACATGAAGCCAGATCGTCTGTTACGGGACCTCTCTCCTCTGCCTGTGTGCTGGGCCTAAATATATGCCAATGGACTGTTGCAGTGGTGGCTGACGTGAAGCCTGATTCTCTGCTATGACATGCAGACTGATTCTCTGCTGACATGAAGCCAGATTGTCTGTTACGGGACCTCTCTCCTCTGCCTGGGTGCTGGGCCTAAATATATGCCAATGGACTGTTGCAGTGGTGGCTGACGTGAAGCCTCATTCTCTGCTATGACATGCAGACTGATTCTCTGCTGACATGAAGCCAGATTGTCTGTTACGGGACCTCTCTCCTCTGCCTGGGTGCTGGGTAGTGTTGAGCGCGAATATTCGAAAAGCAAATTTTTTTCGCGAATATCGCAACTTCGCGATTTCGCGAATATTTCGAATATAGTGCTATATATTCGTAAAAACGAATATTCGTTTTTTGTTTTTTTCCCCCCCCCCACAAAATTACAGTACACATATAATTGATTGTTTCCCAAAGGTCCAACAGCTCAGATCTTACTCACATTGCCTAGAAAGTGATTGAGGCGCGAATCTTCGTAAGGCGATTTTATTAGCGCACATGCGAATATCGGCACGTCCCAGAACAGAGGCAAAGGGCTTTGCATTCATACATTAGTGAATTGAGTTGCGAATCTTCGTAAGGCGATTTTATTAGCGCACATGCGAATATCTACACTTGTCCCAGAACAGAGGCAAAGGGCTTTGCATTCATACATTAGTGATTGAATTGAGCTGCGAATCTTCGTAAGGCGATTTTATTAACGCAAATGCAAATATCTACACTTGTCCCCAGAACAGAGAGGCAAAGGCCTGTGCATTCATATAGTATAGCACCATATTCGCGAATACGTAGAACTTCGTAAAATTCGATTTACGAATATTCGTATTTTTTATTTTACTTTCCACCTTACAGATTACATTGATCTGTACTCTGTCAACTACTGTCATCACCCCCCACTGTATCTCGATTGATTCCCAAAAGTCTTACATTCCCTAGAAAGTGATTGAGGTGCGAATCTTCGTAAGGCGATTTTATTAGCGCACATGCGAATATCTACACTTGTCCCAGAACAGAGGCAAAGGCCATTGCATTCATACATTAGTGATTGAATTGAGTTGCGAATCTTCGTAAGGCGATTTCATTAGCGCACATGTGAATTTTGCATAGCATATGTATTATGCGATGCGAAAATTCGAATTATCGCATATGCGAAATAATAACGAATTTGAATAATGGCGAATATTTTACGAATATTCTTTAGAATATTCACAAAATTTCGCGAATTCGAATATGGGACATGCCGCTCAACACTAGTGCTGGGCCTAAATTTATGACAATGGACTGTTGCAGTGGTGGGTGACGTGAAGCCTCATTCTCTGCTATGACATGCAGACTGATTCTCTGCTGACATGAAGACAGATTCTCTGTTACGGGACCTCCCTCCTCTGCCTGGGTGCTGGGCCTAAATATATGCCAATGGACTGTTACAGTGGTGGCTGACGTGAAGCCTCATTCTCTGCTATGACATGCAGACTGATTCTCTGCTGACATGAAGCCAGATTCTCTGTTACGGGACCTCTCTCCTCTGCCTGTGTGTGTGCTGGGCCTAAATATATGCCAATGGACTGTTGCAGTGGTGGCTGACGTGAAGCCTCATTCTCTGCTATGACATGCAGACTAATTCTCTGCTGACATGAAGACAGATTCTCTGTTACGGGACCTCCCTCCTCTGCCTGGGTGCTGGGCCTAAATATATGCCAATGGACTGTTGCAGTGGTGGCTGACGTGAAGCCTCATTCTCTGCTATGACATGCAGACTAATTCTCTGCTGACATGAAGACAGATTCTCTGTTACGGGACCTCTCTCCTCTGCCTGGGTGCCGGGGCCTAAATATCTGAGAATGGACTGTTCCAGTGGTGGGTGACGGGAAGCCAGATTCTCTGCTATGGAACCTCTCTCCAATTGATTTTGGTTAATTTTTATTTATTTAATTTTTATTTTAATTCATTTCCCTATCCACATTTGTTTGCAGGGGATTTACCTACATGTTGCTGCCTTTTGCAGCCCTCTAGCTCTTTCCTGGGCTGTTTTACAGCCTTTTTAGTGCCGAAAAGTTCGGGTCCCCATTGACTTCAATGGGGTTCGGGTTCGGGACGAAGTTCGGATCGGGTTCGGATCCCGAACCCGAACATTTCCGGGATGTTCGGCCGAACTTCTCGAACCCGAACATCCAGGTGTTCGCTCAACTCTACTCCAGAGTACAATCTTTATGCTCCCTAGCAAATTGAAGCCTTTTTTTCTGGTTTGCCTCACTGATTAGTGGTTTTCTTACGGCTACACAGCTGTCCAGTCCCAATACCTTGAGTTCCCTTCGCATTGTGCGTGTGGAAATGCTCTTACTTTCACTATTAAACATAGCCCTGAGTTCTACTGTTGTTTATCATTCAGGATTTTTTTCCCGCCACATTTCTCCCTCGAATACGATGGGTCCCCACTATCCTTCCAGTTTTTAATAATGCCCTGGACAGTTCTTAACCCAATTTTAGTCGTTTCTGCAATCTCCTTAGATGTTTTCTCTGCTTGATGCATGACAATGATTTGACCCTTCTCAGACAGACTAACATCTTTTCCACGACCACGAGATGTGTCTTTCGACATGGTTGTTTAAGAAATGAGAAGCAACTCATTGCACCAGTTGGGGTTAAATAACTTATTGCCAGCTGAAAGATAATCGCCCATGCAGTAATTATCCAATAGGAGGCTCATAACTATTTGCTTAGTTAAATCCAGGTGGCGACTTTTTTTTTGGACAGGCAGTGTATATGGTGTATTTATATGTAAATGTATTGTGACGCCGCGTATCCCCTGTTCAGTAGGGGAACCTTTTGTTAAAAATTTGAATCCCACCCTGCCTGTCCCCATATACTATGCCAGGATTAGCTGAGCGGAGTGGGACAGGCAGTCTATTTACAGCACTTTATCTATTGGCTATGCCATAAATACCTAATCCAAACCATTAGCCTCTATTCCACCATCCAAAGCAGCAGGTGGCCACCTCTATTCATGTGGTTATTGAATGGAGAGGTGATCCAAGCATAGGTACAACTCTCTCCATTCAAATCTTTGTCAGCTTCTAAAAACACAAATTAAAACACCCAGATGTAGAGGATATTGTTGCATACTGCACAGGGATTTGTATACAGAATATATAACATTACATATATTTTTATTTTTGCCAATGTGATTATGCGTGACATTTAAACATGTGCTTCAAATCCGCGGGAGCTTGACTATAAATTGGTTCCGACATCCTCTAGGCATCCAATACATACAATGTCCTGAGGGATAAAGACTTTGAATGCTACAGTTCGAAAACTAGCAGGAAAGGTCTCTGCAGTGCAAAGATAAAAATATCAACCTGGAAATGGAATACTCTTTAAATAATTCCCTTTCATGTCATTCTGGAGAAATCCACATTTCTATGTGGTTGTGAAATCATAGTTATGGGTCACTGGTTAAGGCGTTTGAAGCTGATATTCTGTCTCCCTTAATGTAGAAAATTCAAAAGCAGAATACGAACAAAACATTACAGATTCTCATATTTTAGAACAGAACATTCTCAAATAATAGTGTGTAGATGTTTGGCCAACAATTGAGTAGACTGTGCACTTGTACAACTGAAAAGGGGTCTTCTGTCATATGGCACCATTACCTTACCATGTGGTCCACTACTTAGGACTATCATACCAAACGTTTTGCTAATATCACACTGACTTTTGATGGTTTGGATGATAAATGTAATTGTAATTGGTGTTTCACGCAAGATCGAACAGCTGTAACGGTCTAGATTCTAGCATCTGAGACTGATGAAGGGACATAGATGAAGGGACATAGAGGAAGGGACATAGAGGAAGACAGAATGGAGGAGATCATGGTTTTTGCCCTGGTTGGGAAGTTATCACCATCCTGTTCAGATGATATTACCACCTTGTAGTGCTCAGTCACATTTGATGAATGAGCTTGACTGGCGGTTGTTCTCCTGACTAGTATGGATGATATCACAGTCAACAATGGATTACCAATAAATACACTGTTTTTCGACAATTGTTTGTGTCCAATTCTGGTTGAATAACTGAACTATTCCAGAAAACTCCCACAAATGTCATGAGTTGAGTAAGAGTACCCCATAAAAGACTGTACCCTGGTCTGCTGGCAAGGCGGCCATCAGGGCAGTACTAGCATTACTGCAGTAAGGGGCCAGGGCCCAACCACTTTGGGCCTGTGATATAATCGACCTTGTTAGTATTCACTTCAGTGCAGTGAATACTAATGAAGCTATGTGGCCCTTCTGTTCGATATACATTGGGGAAAGGGCCCTCTCTCAGCACACAGACATTTACTAAAAATGTATATTAAAGGTTATGGAAGAAAAATATTACTTTTACTTTCCAGATTTTCTTTTACTTAGAAAAAAGCTGGAAATTAAAAGTTCAATTATTCTGCCATAACCTTTACTAAAGAAATTATTCTACAGGTCTCCATTAGGAATTAAACGCTAGACCTTGTGCATGGCGGGCAGCAAGTTTACCACTACCACACAGTCATAAAGGTAGGATTTTCTGTGCCTAAACAGCTACTAAATAGCATTACTGTTTTCTTCACAGGCATAAAATGTAATAAACAGTATTAGGTTCAACTGGGTATGTGAGTACTATATGTGAAACATAACTTTTTTTAGATGCTGGTTAAAAGATTCTTGTCTGCGCCGGTCTAAGAGGTCTAGCTCCATCAGCATGAGACTGAAATCCCTTGGGCCCACCAGGGAAAATGATTCTGAGAGCCCACCTTCTGTGTATAAAGGACCTTAAGGACCCTGTTTTATTAGGGGTCCTTTACTGTCAGAGCTTGGGCCCACCGGAGGATCCTCTGGTACACTGGTGGGCCAGTCCAACCTTGAGCTCCGTCCATATACACTATCTGGGTGTCCATACACTAAATCCCATTGCTAGTTAAGTTGGAGCACATCCCCTAACAAGAGCAACCCCCGACAGAACAGGAACCTAAATACTTTCCCGACTATTGAGACTCTAAGGGTACTTTCACACTAGCGTTAAAGCTTTCCGGTATTGAGTTCCATCATAGAGGCTCAATACCGGAAAAAACGCATCAGTTTTGTCCTAATGCATTCTAAATGGAAAGCAATCCGTTCAGTATGCATCAGGATGTCTTCCATTCCGTCCCTTTTACGGTATTTGGCAGGAGAAAATATCACAGCATGCTGCGGTATTTTCTCCGGCCAAAATTCCGGAACACTTGCCGACATTAATTTCAATTGAAATGTATTAATGCCGGTACCAAGTGTTCAGGAAATTGCCGCATTAACAGATCCGGTCTTCTTTTACCGCGCTACAATCTCCTAAGAGCATTGACCTTGTCATCTGATGTAAATTTACCTTATATCCTCACAACTGTGCATTGTAAACCTTGTTAAATTTAATTATTGCTATAATTTCCATGTTCACCAGCAGGTGGCAGCAATGTGTTAGCAAGGAATTAGGTTCAGTTTAGTACATCTAAGCTGGAATAGTTTGTTCCAGCTTAGCTCCCCCTCTGTGAGCAGAGTGGGCTGTGCCCACATCCTGCAGCATGGGGAGAGAAGGAAGTTAGAGCACAGTGTAGCCCATCCCCTGATAGGGGTAGGGTGTGCATGTTAGGATCTCCCAGATATAGGGAATCAAACCAGGATCTTGTCTCAGCTGAGCCCTGCAGCCTCGGCTGGATGAAGCAAGCAGACAACTCCAGTTCCAGGAAGAAAGCATACCCTGAGAAGATAACTATGAGTAAAGTCCAGAGACCCAGGAGAAGCCATATTCCTCCTCAGCTAGTCAGTCCCCACACAGCAGAAGAATAGAGCTACAAAGCAGATGTCCTTTCCTGCAAGCTGGGACCTAAGACTAAAGCTGTATCTTGCTTGGATGAAAGTTAGAATCAGTAAAGACAAGTTTGATCTTTACCAAGGGTCTGGATCTCAATTACTGCTGCAAAATACCTCTATTATTCCTACTAGCCCTACACTCAATTTATTGCAAGTGAGCCAGGATCCAGGAGTTCAGCCGTACCCAGGTAGGAGACACCGTTGACACCAGTATTACCACCATAAAGAGACATTACACCACTCTGCATTCCTAACCTGGGGTGTGAGTTATTACACCTTAGAGGGCCCTGTGACGGTACCCTGCGCACGCTGCAGTTGGCGTCACAAACAAAACTATAGACTGTTATACCCATATCCTGACCCACTGCATAATTTGGAGTCAGTGTAACCGTATACCACGGTCCTGCTCATCGCACAGACCTTTAAAAATGTGAAAAAAATAAATACTGGATCCGCTTTTCCGGATGACACCGGAGATACGGACCCGGTAATGCATTTGTCAGACGGAACTGCCTGCCGGAATCCAACAACGCTAGTGTAAAAGTACTCTAAGGCTAATCCTCAGATGCTTTTGTCTGTAAATTCTGAAGTAGCTCCTCCGGGAATCTCAGATACTGTACCAGCATAGAAGTGTCAGGATAGAAATGGCAGTGGCGAGTTGCCATTCCTTTCAAATCCAAAGTTCGTCCTCACAGGGGACTTGGTTCGCACAACAGCCAATCTACACTGTTCAGGCACTGCCCAATGTTCTATCATCCAAGGGAGAAGTGTCTGTTCTCCTTGAAGACCTTACAGCGCATCAGCCGGTCAGTATTGGATCTAACAGGCAGCAGTGTATTAATTGTGCACTATAGATTATGGAAGAAGATATATTCTATAAGAGGTTATCTCTATGTGTAGTCTTCCTAAGCATTCAACATTTTTCCCATGTATTGTTAGAGAAAAGAGTACACCTAATAAAGTTGTACACATATAATGTTCTTACACCATAAGCGCCACGGTTAGTGAATAGGGAAAATTATAGATAAAGCATTGGAAGTTTAAGTTTTCATTAAAGGGGTTGTCCAAGTTATTTTTATTGATGACCTATCATCAGGATAGGTCATCAATATTAGATTGTTGGGGATCTTGAAATAATATCATATAATGCTCTAAAGGTACTTTCACACTTGTGTTAAAGTTTTCCGGTATTGAGTTTCCGGGGCTCAATTCCGGGAAAAAAACGCTTCAATTTTATCCTAATGCATTCTGAATGGAAAGCTCAGTATGCTTCAGGATGTCTTTAGTTCAGTCACTCTTACGGTAATTGGCCAGAGGAAATACCGCAGCATGCTGCCGTATTTCCTCTGGCCAAAATCTTGAAACACTTGCCGGAATGCCGGCTATAATTTCCATTGAAATGTATTAATGCCGGATCCGGTACCAAGTGTTCCGGAAAACCGGATCCGGTTTCCCGATCTGAGCATGGGCAGACCTTTAAAAATGTGACCCCGGAGAGACGGATCCGGTGTTTCAATGCATTTGTCAGCCAGATCCGCATCCGGAAACAAATGCTATCCGTTTGCATACGGATTTCCGGATCCGTCAGGCAGTTCCAGCAACGGAACTGCATTCTGGAATCCAACAACGCAAGTGAGAAAGTACCCTAATAATACCGACACTCACAGCCTAAACAGCAGTACCGAGAAGTTGCTGTAGCACATCCTGAGGAAGGTGATGGAGGACTTTCAGATCATGGAAGCCCAAGGGCATATCTCCCTTTGCTCTGAGTTAATCCTGTATTATCTTGTATGAGGGTTTATAATTTATATGTCAGCATGTCTTAAGATTTTCCTTGAAAAAAAAAAAACTGTTCAAAGGTTCTCAGAAGTTTATGTATTACAAGATATAGAAGTGCTTAGATATGTGCACAAATAACATAAGATTGAATACTTTCAGATCTTGCTTTTCATGATTTTACTCTTTATATTTCCCTTTTTGCCTTCTAAAATGCTAGACTATGTGGTGTTTTACTAGTAACTAAACAAAGCGACTCCCTAGTTTTTCATTCCCAGATCCCTCCTTATTGGGAATTTGGACAGGGTGGGGAATTGGACGGTGGGTCATTAAAACGTTGTGTATGGGGCAACAAACACCGAGCGTCTTAATGCTGGTGGCAAAACGCTGCATCTGCCCCGTTTTAGGGGAAGGTTTTGACTCTACGTCTCTTGCAGGGTATTTGAGCCCACTGAAGCCATTTTAAACAGCTAATAAGCTTCCAGCTGTGAGGTAGATAAGTGTTTAATGCTTAATTCAAATCTTGCCCATCTCTCCGGGCAATGTTGGCCCTATTTACACTAGAAGTAACCATATACATTCACTGAATGAACGCCAAAGCTTTAAATTTCTGTGCAGGCTCTCTCTGTTGAAAACACATGCATGTGCAGTGACCCACTGGTTCACTGTTAAAGGGTTAATGCTATGGTTACATAGTAACATATTAACATAGTATATAAGGCCAAAAATGTGTCCATCCAGTTCGGCCTGTTATTCCGCAAGTTGATTCACTGCGAAAGTTAAAGGAGGTCCTTTATTATCCTGAAATACGCCGTATTTCAGGCACAGAGCAGCACACCGCTTAGTTGCTCTTCAATCTGCGACTTTTCCCCTCTCACGCCAGGTCTAAAAAAGTGGGCGTGGCATGGGCGGGGTTGGCGGACGGGCTGGCAGGCCTGTTTCATTCATCATTTTCTATGCCTGTTTTAGGCGTACAAAATGGTCTAAATGTAAGCCAGTTAGGGAGCTGGCTTACATTTAGACTGGTGCTGGATGTAGAGGCATGTGCCTCTTCATAACTTTGGCAGTTCAACCCCCAGATATAGGCCTTTAAAATGCTGGTCTTAATAAATGACTCCCAAAATGTTTACTGAGATGCTAACTATACGCTTTCAGTGATGCAAATGGTTAATGTGACTTTACTATGCACTGTGTATAGGTAAGAAATAGTTAACTGGCAGTCTATAGTAATTATTGCAAGGTAGTGGGCTGGCCCCACTTTCCCCTGTCTAGTAGTTAGTTCCTGCCAGGAAAACTAAGAATCACGACGTGTATGCTGCCACTGAAGTGTAAGACAGACAAGCTGAAGTAAAATAAAAGAATACTTCTCCAGGGAAACATCATCCCTGTGAGTGAAAGCTATCAGAAAAGCAACTTTACTACGATCCAAACGCTGAGGGAAACAAGTATTATGGTATTGCAGAAGGTTGAGGACCATTTAAGGGTTAAGGGACAGTGTTTGGGCAAAGTCAATAAAGGTAACACTCATAACATACGGCTGTAGACTTTACTGCACATGGTTGGGTTATCTTGCTTCTGGCACCTGCCACAATACTGAGACAGATCTGCCATCCGATCTAGGACTGTACCCCACAGTTGGGCATTGCAGAGAAATATTCAGAGTGATTGCACAGCTTTAGTCATTTGGGAGAATTTAATGTATCTATAGCAAGAGACTCAGGGAGGACTACTGTTGTAGCCATCCCCTAAACATAGCCTTTGAGAAAAGCCTACTCTGCAGTATACCTCAGAACTGTGTCTATTGCTTGTATTTGCACTGACACCCATCTTTTATTCAGTAAAGGAGAAGCTTTATTCTTCTATACCCAAGCTGGCCTGGTCATTGGTCTCCATAGCCGATCTGGGCTCCTGTTGTTCTGCTTTGCACGCCACTGTTCACCTAAAATGAAGGGCACCCCAGCCACCACCAGGCAGGAGACCCCAAGTCCCGGGTGTGCCCTGAGGGGAAGAAAGGTTGCACCCCTGTCCATTCACTGCAGACATGAGTGTGGAAGTGCTGGAGCAGGGTTGGTCAGTCACCATGTGGACTACAACCATCCTCATTGCCACCGGTACCACTCCCATCCTTTTCCTCAGCCCTGCACGCCCTGTGGGCCAGCACACAGCAAATGTTCAGCTAAGATCGATTTGAGGCTACAATTAGTGGCCTTATAGTCATAGCCATTGGCTTTATCTGATCTGCTTGAGAGGCAGTCACCTGTTGTGTTCATGTCTTCCCATGTCTTTTTAGCATTTGAATATAATGGAGATGATGGGTAATTGCAGCTCACTATGTCACTTCCACTTTCCGCTTGTACATAATGATTATTGTATTTGCTTTCTCAGTGGCGGCTATGCCAATCTTTTTGGAAAGTCTCCACCTCTCCTTCTGCAATTTTAGGTGATTTTTAGGTGATTGAAGCAGAAATAATTTTAATTCGCAGTTCAGGAGGCACTCGCTCTGCAGCACAAGGACTTATCTTTGATGGAGCAAAATATTTGAGATATTTATTTCAACATATTGTGAAGCGACCATGAATAAACATTTGTGGCATCTGGAAACTTTGAAACTAGAACAATCGTGCTAGGGCTATGAAGCAAGAACCTGAAATGACTGTAATCTATTTTTAGTTATTTAAAAGGCTTCTGTCAGCAGATTTGTACCTATGAAACTGGCTGACCTGTTGCATGTGCTCTTGGTGTAACGCCCCAGAGTGGCATTACTACTTTTTGCACCCCCCCCCCCCCACTATCTCCTTTGGTTGATCCTGTGTCATCTTGTGCATATTTATTGCCATATCATGCATAATGTGTATGTATATTTCCTTGCAAATGACTGTTAAAGTGTAATGTGCCTGGTTCACCAGCAGATGGTGGCAGTATTGGCAGAGCTAGTTTCCCTGGAGTGGAACCTTCTATCCATTCCAGCCCTCTCTAGATTCAGAGCAGCCCCATTCAGCCCCATTCATTTCATTTCTTTGGGGCAGCACGATGTGCTGCCAGGATACGGAATTGCGGATCCGCACTTCCGGGTCCTTAATTCTGATCCCGAAAAAAAATAGAACATGTCCTATTCTTGTCCACAATTGCGGACAAGAATAGGCATTTTCTATTAAGTGCCGGCGATGTGCGGTCCGCAAAATGCGGAACGCACATCGCCGATGTCCGTGTTTCACGGATCCGTGGATCCGCAAACACACACGATTGTGTGAATGGACCCTTAATAGGTTAAAGGGGTTTTCCAGGAATTTGATATTGATGGCCTATCCTCAGGACAGGTCATCAATATCAGATTGGCGGGGGTCCACCTCCTGGCATCCCTGTTGATCAGCTGTATGAGATCACCAGACCACTGTGACTTCTTCCTAGGCCTGTGATGTCACGTTTATTGATCACATGGCCAAGGCGCAGCTTAGTCCCATTTAAGTAAATGTGGCTGAGCTGCAATACCAAGCACAGCGACTATCCAATGGACAGTGCTGCGCTTGGTAAGCTGCGAGGAGTACAGAGCGCAGTGTCGGTAGTTGGACTTCCCCGATCTGATATTGATGACCTATCCTGAGGATAGGTAGTCAATATAGAACTCCTGGAAAACCACTTTAAATGGCTTTCTTTGAAATTGGCCCTGGCATTTGTCTATGGTCATGGACCCCAATGGGGACAGTGTCTAATGTGAACAGTGACAATATCAGAACAGTATAATGAAGTATGTTGGTATTATATATGCCACAATAGATAAAGATATAGTACACAAATACTAGAAGGCCCAAAACTAACAAAAGACATTAAAAAGTTTTCCACCCATGCCCCATTGTATGGGGCTCAGGGGGTTCTATAACTCCCACAGAAGTAACAAAGAGAACTGTGCCATCTTGCCATTCATTCTTTACCTAACAGCATCAGGTGGGAAGAGGGTTGGGGGCCCCCCCTTTGCTGATTATACCACTTGTTGTGATGGGAGAATCCCTTTAATATTTGCCCAAGCCTAGCTATGACTCTGGAAACACTATACTCTGCTGAATATATTGGAATATACTGTATTTCTTCGGACTATAAGATGCACTGGACTATAAGATTACCGAGGATTTAGAGGAGAAAAATAAGAATAAAAAAATATTTTTCATCAGATCCCCAATTCAGACCCCCACTTTTCATCAGACATATCAGACCCAAAATTCAGACCCCAAACATTATTTAGCCTCAGATCAGACCCCCCAACCTCCATCAGCCTCAGATCAGACCCCCCAAGCTCCATCAGCCTCAGATCAGACCACTCCATCAGCCTCAAATCAGACTCCTCCATTAGCCTCGGATCAGACCCGTTCTTCAGACCTCAGATCAGACATTAAAATAAATAAACTTACCTCTCCTTCTCTGGACCGCGATGCCACTCTACAGATCCACTCACCTTCTCTGGTCTTCTTCTGACCAGTGCTGCATGGAGACCTGACGTTGCACAACATCAGGTCATATACATGCCTATGTGCACTATGTCCTGACACTATACGCAGTCAGGGGCGAGTGCAGAGCGGGGCCTAGAAGAAGACCAGGGAGGGTGAGTAGATGCACTGCCACTTTTCCCCCATTTTTTTTTGGGGGGGGGAGTGAGTCTTATAGTCCATAAAATACAGTACATACAGTATATATAAAGATTATCAAATACTTTATATAAAGTTCAGTTCTGATGTGAAATTGTAGTATTATATTGGTGAATTACAGTAAACCCTGGATGCGTCTTATCCACAGGCACAGCTGACCTGGTTCACAGCTTTACACCAATTACAGAAACTTCCAGTCCCAATTCTAAATGAGTCATTCCTGTTCTAATTTCTATGCATATTCTATTTTGGTCATATAAAACCTACAATGTAAGATTTTAATTACTGCACGTTCACGCTGAATTATAGGCTCAATGTCAAAGAACAAAGAGAGAGATTGTAGGTGCTCGAAATAGTACTGGGGTATCCATTCCAACAATTGCTACAGACGTCATAGATGATACCTTCACTAACACTACAATGATCCCTCCTTCAAAACTATTGTTCACCTTATGTACACTATGCAAATGAGCTCTTAACAAGCTTTAGATAGACTATTAGGATAGATAGACTATTATTTGGTCCTTCTGGCTGATGTTTTGCTACTGTGACATCTAGGCCTTTCTGGCTGGCATGTTTTTTCCTTGAGGCATCTGGGCTTCATCATACTTCTTTTGGCAGATCACTTGGCTCAGGGTCAATAAAAGTAGCTTGTGTACCTGATATAGAGTCTGTATGAGCTCTGCAGCCCCTTCATTCTCATGATCTATGGAAGTCCCAGCAGTCAGACCCATACCAATAATAATAAAAAAAATTGTAATCAAATTAATGCAATTGGACCAATATCATTTCTATCCACTGTGTATCAACAAAGTCAATTTAATATTACATTAAGCTCCTGTACTTCTTTGGGCATAGGGCATTTTACAGCGCGTTCGTACGCGCTGTAAAACGCGCAGGTGAGAATCATGCCCATAGGGAAACATGGGTTTTCGCCTGTTGAGCGTTTTACAGCGCGTAGGAACGCACTGTAAAACGCTCAATAAAAATAAATTTTTGTCCCTGTGTTTTTTTGCCTTTTTTTTTGCCAGACTTGATTGGCCTTTTTTATAGTAGCATTTTTAGGCGTTTTTTGCCCATATATGATTTGTTTTTGCACCTGGTGGTTTTTAGTGATTTTTGCAGACCTGTTTTTTTTTTTGTTTTTTTTTTAGGGTATAGTATGTGCTCCCTGTAAAGTCACTTCCTCTGTAAGGCTGTATGGGGAAAATGCTCCAAAAAAAAAAAGCATGCAAAAATAACAAATGAAGCTGAAAAAAAAATGGCAATTGGGAGAAAAATGGCAGGCCAAAGACGGAAAAAAAAAGCCAGATGCAGAGTGTGCAGCAATAAACACAAACACACCTTAAAGGGGTTATCCAGGCATTTATATTGATGACCTATTGTCAGGATAGGTCATCGATATCTGATCGGCGGAGGTCTGGGGATTAGAAGATGCGAGCACTGCTTCCTGTTCCTGTGGGTGGTGGAATGGTATAATTACAAGTACTTGCTCCAGTCACTTGATCCCTTGCAGTACAGAACTGAGAAGGAGTACAAGCATATTGGGACAATTTACACCACAAGTAACCGGGACCAGGATACATGGTGCAGTGGCATCAGCGAATAGCCATACCAGGTGATGGCCGTAAATCGCTCCCACAAGCAGCTGACCCTGGCACTGGCAGTACAATGGTACAAGTGAAAGGCCATGATAACACAGAGCTTACGTTTTATTGCCTAAAAACACGGCAAAGAACGCCAACAAAAAACAACAGAAAAAAGTAAAATTCCACAAAATTGCCAAATAATGACTGAACCTATTCGAATCACATCTGTTGCCATGGTAATAAATTACACCATGATGTCAGACTTCGCTGACCTGTATTTTGAAAACTTCTATGCTACATTCCAGGAGATACACTGTAGGTGAATGGATTGGGGGTCATTTATTAAAGAGTAACTAAACTTTTGATAAAATTTTTGTCAAAATCTCGCTAATGCCCTAATAACAGTTTTTGTAATATACTTTATTAATGGATTTTTAATAGACTTTACCCCCCCTAAAGTGCACCTATCCCTGTGCACTGAAAATCTACTTTTCTGTACACCGCCGACTTCTCAGCGGTGTATGGAGTACGGAGTTGACAGATTCTCAATGGAGCCGCAGCGCATGGAGTACAGGCAGGAGTGTACATTGCTGCTCCTGCCCCCCGGAGGATTAGTAAATCCTGCCATAGCACATGGGTACCCTGTAACCAGGCATGGGATTCAGCCAGTTCCATCCAGTTCTCCAGATCCGGTTGTTAAAATAACAACTAGATCGGAGAACTGTGTTACCGATACGGTGCTCTGGCGGCGGCAGGGCAGCTGGAGATGTTCGCTTCCATTGCTCCGCTGATAGATTAGCTTCTTAGTTGGGTGGTATGTGTGTGTGTAGTGTATAAATGGTGTATTTATGTATGTGTACCATGTATATGATATATTCATGTGTATGTGTATTGCATACACACTGCCTGTCCCCAAAAAAAGTTGCCACCAAAAAAAAGGTCACACACTCTAATATTTTGTTGGACCGCCTTTAGCTTTGATCACGGCACACATTTGCTGTGGCATTGTTTCGATAAGCTTCTACAATGTCACAAGATTTATTTCCATGCAGTGTTGCATACATTTTTCACCAAGATCTTTCATTGATGATGGTAGAGTCTGACCGCTGCGCAAAGTCTTTTCCAGCACATCCCAAAGATTCTCAATGGGGTTAAGGTCTGGACTCTGTGGTGGCCAATCCATGTGTGAAAATGATGTCTTATGCTCCCTGAACCACTCTTTCACAATTTGAGCCCGATGAATCCTGGCATTGTCATCTTGGAATATGCCCGTGCCATCAGGGAAGAACTGTCACGAGGGTGTCAAGAACCACGCCTGACTCCGTTATACCCGGGGTCAGGAAGTCGCAGCGGTTGGCTGCGCGCTCTATGTAGTAAGATAGGGCTGTTTCTTTATGGTAGCTTTCTGGGTTTGCTTTGCAACCCTTTTTGGCTCACTCAGGGATCTGTAGCTCCTTCTCCTCCTTGTCCAGCACTCCCAGCACTCCCAACCTCCTTATATTCCCCTCTCACACTTCTCTGGTTGCCAGATATAGAGCTTCCTGTCTGGACTTCTATACTGACCTACTGGAGCTATGTTGCTGCGTCCCCTGGTTGTTGTTCCAGAACGTTACCCTCCGGATCCCTGTTGGGCCTTTGTGGTCTGCTGTTGTCGCCTACCTGGGATTATATGTTTGTCTGTATTGTCTGTCCTCTCCTTGGTGTTTTCCTTTTAGTGTCAGTGGTGCGGACTAGTGATCCCACCGCCCCGTTCACTACCTAGGGCTCATCTTAGGGAAAGCCAGGGTTTAGGCACGTAATCGGCGTACGGGTGAGGAACCCGTCTAGGGACGTCAGGGCAGTCAGGTGCCAGCCGCAAGGTGAGTCAGGGGTCACCACCTTTCTCTCTCCCTTGGGCAGGGCCTTCCCTTTTCCCTCCCTTTGCGTGACGCCGGTCATTACAAGAACACATTCATTTGATGGAATAACCTGGTGATTCAGTATGTTCAGGTAGTCGCTGACCTCATTCTTGGAGCACATACTGTTGCTGAACCTAGACCTGACCAACTACAGCAACCCCGGATCATAGCACTGGCCCCACAGGCTTGTACAGTAGGCACTAGGCATGATGGGTGCATCACTTCATCTGCCTCTCTTCTTACCCTGATGCGCCCATCACTCTGGAACAGGGTAAATCTGGACTCAGACCACATGACCTTCTTCCATTGCTCCAGAGTCCGATCTTTTTGTTCCCTAGCAAATTGAAGCCTTTTTTTCTGGTTTGCCTCACTGATTAGTGGTTTTCTTACGGCCACACAGCTGTTCAGTCCCAACCCCTTGAGTTCCCTTTACATTGTGCGTGTGGAAATGCTCTTACTTTCACTATTAAACATAGCCCTGAGTTCTACTGTTGTTTTTCTTCGATTGGATTTCACCAAACGTTTAAATTATCGCTGATCACGATCATTCAGGATTTTTTCCCCGCCACATTTCTCCCTGGAATACGATGGGTCCCCACTATCCTTCCAGTTTTTAATAATGCGTTGGACAGTTCTTAACCCAATTTTAGTAGTTTCTGCAATCTCCTTAGATGTTTTCTCTGCTTGATGCATGCCAATGATTTGACCCTTCTCAAACAGACTAACATCTTTTCCACGACCACGAGATGTGTCTTTCGACATGGTTGTTTAAGAAATGAGAAGCAACTCATTGCACCAGTTGGGGTTAAATAACTTGTTGCCAGCTGGAAGATAATCGCCCATGCAGTAATTATCCAATAGGAGGCTCATAACTATTTGCTTAGTTAAATCCAGGGGGCGACTTTTTTTTTGGGACAGGCAGTGTATATGGTGTATTTATATGTAAATGTATTGTGACGCCGCGTATCCCCTGTTCAGTAGGGGAACCTTTTGTTAAAAATTTGAATCCCACCCTGCCTGTCCCCATATACTATGCCAGGATTAGCTGAGCGGAGTGGGCTCCTGCTTCTGCCTGCTCCGCTAAGCTAAGAGTCCTGCATGTCAGATTTTAGCTTACCGAAGCAGGCACAGACAGGAGCCGCTCCGCTCAGCTAATCCTGGCATAGCATATGGTTACAGGGTACCTATGTGCTATGCCAGTATTTAGTAAACCTTGAGGGGCACGGGCAGGTGCAGCGATGGGTGCCCCTGTCCCCTACTCTTTGCGCTGTGGCCCCATTGAGTAACTGTAAACTCCGTACTCCGTACACTGCTGAGAAGTCAGCGGCGTACAGAAAAGTAAATTATAAGCGCACAGAGGATGGTAAAGTGTATTAAAAATAATTATAAAAACTGTTATTAAGGCATTAGGGACACATTAACAAAAATGTTATCACAAGTTTAGTTACTCTTTAAGGGACTAGTTGAGACTATTATAGTTCCTTTTTAGACCAGTCGTGTGACAGTATTTAGTCGCATTGCCGGTTTTACGTCGTGTTCGACAGTTGGCCGGGATGAAGGTGGAGTGTGGGCTTGTCAGGGCACGTGCCAAATTTACTAACATTTATATCTGGAAATAAAAGTAACCCTTGGTGAACAACCACTCCAGCCAGACGCACGCCTCATCATAAATTTGTCAAATCATACAGCAGCTCTAGGGGGTCCATTTTTAAGCATCCACTGGTGTCTATAGGGAAAACTGCTATCCATATGGTAGAAACCGCTATAGGATAACATCTGCTGAACTAATGCATCTGGTGGAACCTCTACACAACGTTACCAGGGTTTTCCATTGAATGACATTTATCAAATATCCATGGGACATATTATAAATGTATGATCACTTGAGATCCCGCCACTGGGGCCCCCACAATCGCATGAAGAAGGGTCCAAGCCCCCTCACTCAGGATAGAGTGCATGGTTGTCACTGTAAGCCCTATAGACTTTAAATAAGTTGGAGAGGCAGCACACATGGGTGACTACTGCCCCATTCAAATTTCTCCTCACTGCAGTCATAAAAAGGAGGAGGAATGGGGGGTCTTGAGACCCTCATTGTAACGATCAGCCCCAGTGGTTGTGTCCCCAACAATCAGACATTAATGACACGCAACTGCAAAAGTATTCAGGAGCTGGTTTGAAAACTGTAGAATATTTTTCATGGGACAACCCCTTTAAAAATACAGATTCTGGCCCTATTGGGATTTTTTGATTGGTCGGTTGAGACCTTGTGCTCCTTAGTTTTTATGCCCATGTCCATAGTAGAGGGTTTTGCCACAGGATATGTGAGTAACCCCTTATTGACCACAAAATTTAGTATAGCCACTGAGTTATTTAATAAAATGTATCAGTATAGCGCCACCTGCAGTTTGTTATTTTTCTTATTTCTTTGTCTGGCTCACTGAGAAGGCCGCACATGCTCAGTTTCATCCTTCAACTGCCTCCTGAGCTGTGATAGGGAGAGAGCTGCAGCAGAATGGACACGCTCCCTGAGCTGTGATAGGGAGAGAGCTGCAGCAGAATGGACACGCTCCCTGAGCTGTGATAGGGAGAGCTGAGACACGCCCCCTGAGCTGCAGCAGAATAGACACTTGAGCAGTCAGCTTGATATAAATCTAGCAGAGCAATGAATGTGGAAATCTCTGGACCCATGTGAGGTACAGGGCTGGGTCTAGCTTTGTTAGACAGAGGTTGTCCTGTACTATATGATGTTACATTTTTTAGATGAATTATGGGATAACACCTTAAAGATTTCATTCGGGATAATTTTTTGGAGAGAGAGAGAAAGGGAGAGAAAGAGAAAGAAAGATATCAAGAGAGAAAGAGCTAGAGAAAAATAAAGACCAAAAGAGAGAGAAATAGACAGAGTAAGGGCTCTTTCACACCTGCGTTCTTTTCTTCCGGCATAGAGTTCCGTCGTCGGGGCTCTATGCCGGAAGAATCCTGATCAGTTTTATCCTAATGCATTCTGAATGGAGAGAAATCCGTTCAGGATGCATCAGGATGTCTTCAGTTCAGGACCGGAACGTTTTTTAGCCGGAGAAAATACCGCAGCATGCTGCGCTTTTTGCTCCGGCCAAAAATCCTGAAGACTTGCCGCAAGGCCGGATCCGGAATGAATGCCCATTGAAAGGCATTGATCCGGAGCCGGCCTTAAGCTAAACGTCGTTTTGGCGCATTGCCAGATCCGACGTTTAGCTTTTTCTGAATGGTTACCATGGCTGCCGGGACGCTAAAGTCCTGGCAGCCATGGTAAAGTGTAGTGGGGAGCGGGGGAGCAGTATACTTACCGTCCGTGCGGCTCCCGGGGCGCTCCAGAGTGACGTCAGGGCGCCCCACGCGCATGGATGACGTGATCACATGGCACGTCATCCATGCGCATGGGGCGCTCTGACGTCATTCTGGAGCGCCCCGGGAGCCGCGCGGACTGTAAGTATACCGCTCCCCCGCTCCCCACTACTACTATGGCAACCAGGACTTTAATAGCGTCCTGGCTGCCATAGTAACACTGAAAGCATTTTGAAGACGGATCCGTCTTCAAATGCTTTCAGTTCACTTGCGTTTTTCCGGATCCGGTGTGTAATTCCGGCAAGTGGAGTACACGCCGGATCTGGACAACGCAAGTGTGAAAGAGGCCTAAGAGAGAGAAACAAAATGAGAGAAAGAAAGACACAGAAAACCAAAAAGACAGAAAAAGACAGAGCAGGCATGCTCAACCTGCGGCCCCCAGCTGTTGCAAAACTGCAACTCCCAGCAGGCCCGAACAGGCTACAGCTATCAGCCTACAGCAGGGCATTGTGGAAGTTGTAGTTTTACAACAGCTGGAGGGCGCAGGTTGATCATGCCTGACAGAGTGACAGATAGAGAGAAATAGAGAGCGAGAGAGAGAGATAAAGAGAATGAGAGAGAGAAAAAATGAGAGAAAGAGAATGAGAGAGAAAAAGAATGAGAGGAAGAAAAAAAGAGAAAGATATAAAAAGAGAAAGTGAGAGAAAAACAAATAGACAAAGAGAAAAGAAAAAAAAAGAGAGAAAGAGAGAAGGAAGGAGAGCAAAAGAGAGAGAAGGACATTTTAGTCTTGGCCAATTTGGATGAATCAGACCCGAAATGAAGTTTAGTAGATTTTCTCATGTTTACGAGGGAACCCAAAAACTAATTAGAATTCAACCAAAGCACCTGTTTAGTACATAGCACCGTATGGAATAGTGGGATAGAAGACTCACTCTGCGGGCAGCCAGTAGTAACTATCTGCTAATAATACAATATACAAGACTCACTGATTAAGATAAAACTTTGGGTGAAATTAATATGTCATGCTTCCCCCGCCACAAACGCATGAATCCATGAGAAAAGCTGAAGGCTCCTACTTAAACGGATCACTGAAGCAGAGCAGAAAGTTTTAATAATTTGGAAGTGATTTAGCGTAAATGCGCGGGTTTCCATCTAACAACGCGATATGCAAATTTATTTCATGACTTAATGAACATCTCTTTAGGCAGATTCAACAATAATTTAGCATTTCCAGTTCACCACTGTAAATATGAAGCATTCCGCATTTAGAGTTTAATGATATGGTTGATACCCGGTGCTAGCACTGACTATTCGGCGGTAATATACTGTAGAATCCTGTCTAGATCGTCGGAGGAGATTGACAACTGCGAATATAAAGTGGACTGCATTGTGGTGCCTTAATGAACAGCTGTAAATTCAATGTTTTAGCTGATTAGTTTCTGGCAGAATGATTATTTGATCTGAATTCTCAGTTGTACGGCGCTTCCTCTTGGAGGAATTAAGAATTCTTGAGACTGAATAGAATGACGTTCCAGTTGATGCAGAATAATAATCTCTGCAGCTGCGTACCACTCCGAATGACTATGCAGATGCCGAGACACCTTAGCGGCAGTCCATATCAACCGGCTTATGTGGCATACTGCCCCGTTTTGCAGTAGGATTTCCAGGTTGATGAGTTACTAAGCCTGTGGCTCAGTGGTTGGCCTTCATGAGATGTAGGACTGGTTTCTAGGATAGAATCAACGGGGGTAAAATAATCTAGATAAAAATAAAACCACCGTAAGATCCTCTAGGCATATAGTGTTTGCAGTATATAAAAATGTAATATCGGGGCCTAAATAAAAACTAAATACACAAACAATAAATACATATAATCCCAGTCCAAAACCATAAGCTGTGGGTCGGATCTCACCAGGGGTGCACCACCAATGAGGCCAGATGAGGCGATCGCCTCTGGCAGCACCAGGTAGGGGCTAGAGAGGGGCAGCCAAAGGGCCATGGGAAGAAGGGAAGGAGTGGGGTTAAGAAATTGGCATTGGGGAGGGGGGTGCCATTTCAGTTTTCGTCTCAGGCAGTAGTGATGAGCGGCAGGGGCAATATTCGAATTCGCAATATTTCGCAAATATTTTGTAGAATATTCGTCATATATTCGAGAATTCGAGATTATATTCTTGAATGTGAAAATTGGCAATGTAATTTTCGCGTAATGCGAGCGAAATACAGGCGTGGGTCACTTATGCTACATTTTTCAAGCTGGTATAAGTTTCCTAAGACTGGAGATATGGTTGGCACGGCAGAACATTACAATAGCTTTATATGCAGATAGAGCGCTCCAATATATTTGCGAATTTTCGGCAATAGTAAGGGGTAGGCAACTTTTCTATTGGTTGCTAGGGATGTTGCTAAGCTCTACCAAAGCCTTCTCGTTGGCCCACAAGCTAGAAGAAGGGAGGGAAGGGATGATCACCTGATGTGTACTGTGTTAAAAAAAACAAGCAAAAAAACCGAATATTCGATTTTACGAATATATAGCGATATATCGTAAATATTTGTGAATTCTCGAAGTGCCGATATTCGCGATTAAAATTCGCTATTCGAATATTTGCGCTCAACACTATCAGGCAGCATAAAGGATAGGCGCACCCCTGGATCTCACCATTGTTTTATTTTTGTCTATATTATTATTTTATGTGTTGGCATCAGGAAGGTAAAGAGACTCCAATCAGTGCTGCCATTTTCAGACTGTGCAGGTACACCCCCCCCCCCCCAACTTGTTACCGCCCTCTGTACCCTTACTGCAGACTGCTGGCAATTCAGTCATAACTTCTAGTAGAAATAATAAGGAATGGCACAACATAGAGCCATAAGAATTGTTATTACACGGGGAATGCATGAAGCTATTAAACAGGCCTGTCAGGAGTGGTGACAGGTCCTCTTCGAGACAGGTCTACTTTGGAACAGGTGGCCTATTTTGAGTCAGATTTACCAAAAGTCGCACCCTATTGGTAAATTTCTTGCAAATATAGACATTCCACTCTGCACCTATAAAAAGCATCCAAATTAAATCACAACACTACTACCCAGACATAGTGCATTATGGAGCTGATGGCCAACCTCTTAGCTTTGCCACAACATCGAATCTGAACACTACAGCCATGCCAGCTCTTTTGGGAACTGGACAGGGTTGGACGGGAGGAAGGAGTTGTTTGGGTAAGGGTAGGGCCAGTCACATAATTTGCTTTGGAGCCCATCGTCGCATCAAAAAATGCTGACTTTAAAAATCTAAAAATATTTATCCCCTACGGCGAATGGCATAATGGGGAAAAAAATCAAAATGGCCGATTTGCCATTTTTTCCACTTACCCAAAAAATTGATTAACATACTCCAAAATTGTATCAATAAAAACTAAAGATCGTCCCACAAAAATGAATATGGTGATGCAAAAAATATATATTTTTGTTCAAAGTTTTTTTTTCCAGTATTAAAACACAAAAAATCAATACAAATGTGGTATCTTTGTACTCATACTGACCCAGAGAATGAAGGGCACAGGTCATTTTGTGTACAGGGAACACCATAGGGACAAAACCTGTAAAACTGTGGCGGAATTGCGTTTATATTTTTTTCAATGTCAACCCATTTGGAATTTTTTTCCAGCTACCCACTGCATTGTATGCAATTTTAAATGGTGGCATTAGAAATTACTTTTCCCATAAAAGACAAGCCCTCATGTGGATGTGTGAACGAAAAAATAAAACAGGGAAGAAAAATGAAAATGCAAAAACAAAAAAACTCCAGTATTCAAGGGGTTAATATACAGCTAATATGTATTACATTCATGTATTAACATGTCTTTTTTCAACCGTATTAAGGCCACATGCACACAACCGTATGTGTTTTGCGGTCTGCAAAAAACGGACCCGCAAAAAATACGGATGAGGTCCGTGTGCATTCCGTATTTTGAAGAACGGAACAGCTGGCCCCTGATGGAACAGTGCTATCCTTGTCTGTAATCTGGACGATAATAGGACACGTTCTATCCTTTTGCGGAACGGACATACGGAAACGGAATGCACACGGAGTAACTTCCGTTTCTTTTGCAGACCCATTGAAATAAATGGTTCCTTATACGGTCCGCAGAAAAAAAACGGAAGGGACGTGGAAAGAAAATACGTTCGTGTGAAAGAGGCCTAACTCTGTGATATGTATGTTTTCTGCAGCCTGGACATGAATATTGTAATAAGCGTATTGCCACCTTACACGCTGGCATTGTGGCCGCACAGCCGAGACAGCCCTGTTTTAGATCAGCTGTCTAAATTATGTTTGGGCAGGAGCTGGAGTGAGATGTAACTTTTTTTGCGACATTTTGAAATGTCGCAAAACGTCTAGAAATTTGGGGAACTGGGGAAGAGACACAAAAGTTACAAATACTGGCAAAAAGTCACAAAAACACACTTTTTTTGCATGAAAAGCCAGGTGTACCTGGCTTCATAAATGAGCCCCAATATGTATAACCTCAAAGTACCTCAAACACAGGTCCTGTGTAGTCAGTACTAGAGTTGAGCGAACACCTGGATGTTCGGGTTCGAGAAGTTCGGCCGAACATCCCGGAAATGTTCGGGTTCGGGATCCGAACCCGATCCGAACTTCGTCCCGAACCCGAACCCCATTGAAGTCAATGGGGACCCGAACTTTTCGGCACTAAAAAGGCTGTAAAACAGCCCAGGAAAGAGCTAGAGGGCTGCAAAAGGCAGCAACATGTAGGTAAATCCCCTGCAAACAAATGTGGATAGGGAAATGAATTAAAATAAAAATTAAATAAATAAAAATTAACCAAAATCAATTGGAGAGAGGTTCCATAGCAGAGAATCTGGCTTCCCGTCACCCACCACTGGAACAGTCCATTCTCAGATATTTAGGCCCCGGCACCCAGGCAGAGGAGAGAGGTCCCGTAACAGAGAATCTGTCTTCATGTCAGCAGAGAATTAGTCTGCATGTCATAGCAGAGAATGAGGCTTCACGTCAGCCACCACTGCAACAGTCCATTGGCATATATTTAGGCCCAGCACCCAGGCAGAGGAGGGAGGTCCCGTAACAGAGAATCTGTCTTCATGTCAGCAGAGAATTAGTCTGCATGTCATAGCAGAGAATGAGGCTTCACGTCAGCCACCACTGCAACAGTCCATTGGCATATATTTAGGCCCAGCACACACACAGGCAGAGGAGAGAGGTCCCGTAACAGAGAATCTGGCTTCATGTCAGCAGAGAATCAGTCTGCATGTCATAGCAGAGAATGAGGCTTCACGTCAGCCACCACTGCAACAGTCCATTGGCATATATTTAGGCCCAGCACACACACAGGCAGAGGAGAGAGGTCCCGTAACAGAGGATCTGGCTTCATGTCAGCAGAGAATCAGTCTGCATGTCATAGCAGAGAATCAGGCTTCACGTCAGCCACCACTGCAACAGTCCATTGTCATAAATTTAGGCCCAGCACCCAGGCAGAGGAGAGAGGTCCCGTAACAGACAATCTGGCTTCATGTCAGCAGAGAATTAGTCTGCATGTCATAGCAGAGAATGAGGCTTCACGTCAGCCACCACTGCAACAGTCCATTGGCATATATTTAGGCCTAGCACACAGGCAGAGGAGAGAGGTCCCGTAACAGACAATCTGGCTTCATGTCAGCAGAGAATCAGTCTGCATGTCATAGCAGAGAATGAGGCTTCACGTCACCCACCACTGCAACAGTCCATTGGCATATATTTAGGCCTAGCACACAGGCAGAGCAGAGAGGTCCCGTAACAGACAATCTGGCTTCATGACAGCAGAGAATCAGTCTGCATGTCATAGCAGAGAATGAGGCTTCACGTCAGCCACCACTGCAACAGTCCATTGGCATATATTTAGGCCCAGCACCCAGGCAGAGGAGGGAGGTCCCGTAACAGAGAATCTGTCTTCATGTCAGCAGAGAATTAGTCTGCATGTCATAGCAGAGAATGAGGCTTCACGTCAGCCACCACTGCAAAAGTCCATTGGCATATATTTAGGCCCAGCACACACACAGGCAGAGGAGAGAGGTCCCGTAACAGAGAATCTGGCTTCATGTCAGCAGAGAATCAGTCTGCATGTCATAGCAGAGAATGAGGCTTCACGTCAGCCACCACTGCAACAGTCCATTGGCATATATTTAGGCCCAGCACCCAGGCAGAGGAGGGAGGTCCCGTAACAGAGAATCTGTCTTCATGTCAGCAGAGAATTAGTCTGCATGTCATAGCAGAGAATGAGGCTTCACGTCAGCCACCACTGCAACAGTCCATTGGCATATATTTAGGCCCAGCACACACACAGGCAGAGGAGAGAGGTCCCGTAACAGAGAATCTGGCTTCATGTCAGCAGAGAATCAGTCTGCATGTCATAGCAGAGAATGAGGCTTCACGTCAGCCACCACTGCAACAGTCCATTGGCATATATTTAGGCCCAGCACACACACAGGCAGAGGAGAGAGGTCCCGTAACAGAGGATCTGGCTTCATGTCAGCAGAGAATCAGGCTGCATGTCATAGCAGAGAATCAGGCTTCACGTCAGCCACCACTGCAACAGTCCATTGTCATAAATTTAGGCCCAGCACCCAGGCAGAGGAGAGAGGTCCCGTAACAGACAATCTGGCTTCATGTCAGCAGAGAATTAGTCTGCATGTCATAGCAGAGAATGAGGCTTCACGTCAGCCACCACTGCAACAGTCCATTGGCATATATTTAGGCCTAGCACACAGGCAGAGGAGAGAGGTCCCGTAACAGACAATCTGGCTTCATGTCAGCAGAGAATCAGTCTGCATGTCATAGCAGAGAATGAGGCTTCACGTCACCCACCACTGCAACAGTCCATTGGCATATATTTAGGCCTAGCACACAGGCAGAGCAGAGAGGTCCCGTAACAGACAATCTGGCTTCATGACAGCAGAGAATCAGTCTGCATGTCATAGCAGAGAATGAGGCTTCACGTCAGCCACCACTGCAACAGTCCATTGGCATATATTTAGGCCCAGCACCCAGGCAGAGGAGGGAGGTCCCGTAACAGAGAATCTGTCTTCATGTCAGCAGAGAATTAGTCTGCATGTCATAGCAGAGAATGAGGCTTCACGTCAGCCACCACTGCAACAGTCCATTGGCATATATTTAGGCCCAGCACACACACAGGCAGAGGAGAGAGGTCCCGTAACAGAGAATCTGGCTTCATGTCAGCAGAGAATCAGTCTGCATGTCATAGCAGAGAATGAGGCTTCACGTCAGCCACCACTGCAACAGTCCATTGGCATATATTTAGGCCCAGCACCCAGGCAGAGGAGGGAGGTCCCGTAACAGAGAATCTGTCTTCATGTCAGCAGAGAATTAGTCTGCATGTCATAGCAGAGAATGAGGCTTCACGTCAGCCACCACTGCAACAGTCCATTGGCATATATTTAGGCCCAGCACACACACAGGCAGAGGAGAGAGGTCCCGTAACAGAGAATCTGGCTTCATGTCAGCAGAGAATCAGTCTGCATGTCATAGCAGAGAATGAGGCTTCACGTCAGCCACCAATGCAACAGTCCATTGGCATATATTTAGGCCCAGCACACACACAGGCAGAGGAGAGAGGTCCCGTAACAGAGGATCTGGCTTCATGTCAGCAGAGAATCAGTCTGCATGTCATAGCAGAGAATCAGGCTTCACGTCAGCCACCACTGCAACAGTCCATTGTCATAAATTTAGGCCCAGCACCCAGGCAGAGGAGAGAGGTCCCGTAACAGACAATCTGGCTTCATGTCAGCAGAGAATTAGTCTGCATGTCATAGCAGAGAATGAGGCTTCACGTCAGCCACCACTGCAACAGTCCATTGGCATATATTTAGGCCTAGCACACAGGCAGAGGAGAGAGGTCCCGTAACAGACAATCTGGCTTCATGTCAGCAGAGAATCAGTCTGCATGTCATAGCAGAGAATGAGGCTTCACGTCACCCACCACTGCAACAGTCCATTGGCATATATTTAGGCCTAGCACACAGGCAGAGCAGAGAGGTCCCGTAACAGACAATCTGGCTTCATGACAGCAGAGAATCAGTCTGCATGTCATAGCAGAGAATGAGGCTTCACGTCACCCACCACTGCAACAGTCCATTGGCATATATTTAGGCCTAGCACACAGGCAGAGCAGAGAGGTCCCGTAACAGACGATCTGGCTTCATGTCAGCAGAGAATCAGTCTGCATGTCATAGCAGAGAATGAGGCTTCACGTCACCCACCACTGCAACAGTCCATTGGCATATATTTAGGCCTAGCACACAGGCAGAGCAGAGAGGTCCCGTAACAGACAATCTGGCTTCATGACAGCAGAGAATCAGTCTGCATGTCATAGCAGAGAATGAGGCTTCACGTCACCCACCACTGCAACAGTCCATTGGCATATATTTAGGCCTAGCACACAGGCAGAGCAGAGAGGTCCCGTAACAGACGATCTGGCTTCATGTCAGCAGAGAATCAGTCTGCATGTCATAGCAGAGAATGAGGCTTCACGTCAGCCACCACTGCACAGTCCATTGGCATATATTTAGGCCCAGCACACACACAGGCAGAGGAGAGAGGTCCCGTAACAGAGAATCTGTCTTCATGTCAGCAGAGAATTAGTCTGCATGTCATAGCAGAGAATGAGCTTCACGTCAGCCACCACTGCAACAGTCCATTGGCATATATTTAGGCCCAGCACACACACAGGCAGAGGAGAGAGGTCCCGTAACAGAGAATCTGTCTTCATGTCAGCAGAGAATTAGTCTGCATGTCATAGCAGAGAATCAGGCTTCACGTCACCCACCACTGCAACAGTCCATTGGCATATATTTAGGCCCAGCACCCAGGCAGAGGAGGGAGGTCCCGTAACAGAGAATCTGTCTTCATGTCAGCAGAGAATTAGTCTGCATGTCATAGCAGAGAATGAGGCTTCACGTCACCCACCACTGCAACAGTCCATTGGCATATATTTAGGCCTAGCACACAGGCAGAGGAGAGGTTCATTCAACTTTGGGTAGCCTCGCAATATAATGGTAAAATGAAAATAAAAATAGGATTGAATGAGGAAGTGCCCTGGAGTCCAATAATATATGGTTATGGGGAGGTAGTTAATGTCTAATCTGGACAAGGGACGGACAGGTCCTGTGGGATCCATGCCTGGTTCATTTTTATGAACGTCAGCTTGTCCACATTGGCTGTAGACAGGCGGCTGCGTTTGTCTGTAATGACGCCCCCTGCCGTGCTGAATACACGTTCAGACAAAACGCTGGCTGCCGGGCAGGCCAGCACCTCCAAGGCATAAAAGGCTAGCTCTGGCCACGTGGACAATTTAGAGACCCAGAAGTTGAATGGGGCCGAACCATCAGTCAGTACGTGGAGGGGTGTGCACACGTACTGTTCCACCATGTTAGTGAAATGTTGCCTCCTGCTAACACGTTGCGTATCAGGTGGTGGTGCAGTTAGCTGTGGCGTGTTGACAAAAGTTTTCCACATCTCTGCCATGCTAACCCTGCCCTCAGAGGAGCTGGCCGTGACACAGCTGCCTTGGCGACCTCTTGCTCCTCCTCTGCCTTGGCCTTGGGCTTCCACTTGTTCCCCTGTGACATTTGGGAATGCTCTCAGTAGCGCGTCTACCAACGTGCGCTTGTACTCGCGCATCTTCCTATCACGCTCCAGTGCAGGAAGTAAGGTGGGCACATTGTCTTTGTAGCGTGGATCCAGCAGGGTGGCAACCCAGTAGTCCGCACAGGTTAAAATGTGGGCAACTCTGCTGTCGTTGCGCAGGCACTGCAGCATGTAGTCGCTCATGTGTGCCAGGCTGCCCAGGGGTAAGGACAAGCTGTCCTCTGTGGGAGGCGTATCGTCATCGTCCTGCCTTTCCCCCCCAGCCACGCACCAGTGATGGACCCGAGCTGCGTTGGGTGCCACCCCGCTGTGACCATGCTTCATCCTCATCCTCCTCCACCTCCTCCTCATCCTCGTCCTCCTCGTCCTCCAGTAGTGGGCCCTGGCTGGCCACATTTGTACCTGGCCTCTGCTGTTGCCAAAAACCTCCCTCTGAGTCACTTCGAAGAGACTGGCCTGAAAGTGCTAAAAATGACCCCTCTTCCTCCTCCTCCTCCTCCTCCTGGGCCACCTCCTCTTCCATCATCGCCCTAAGTGTTTTCTCAAAGAGACATAGAAGTGGTATTGTAACGCTGATAACGGTGTCATCGCCACTGGCCATGTTGGTGGAGTACTCGAAACAGCGCAACAGGGCACACAGGTCTCGCATGGAGGCCCAGTCATTGGTGGTGAAGTGGTGCTGTTCTGTAGTGCGACTGACCCGTGCGTGCTGCAGCTGAAACTCCACTATGGCCTGCTGCTGCTCGCACAGTCTGTCCAGCATGTGCAAGGTGGAGTTCCACCTGGTGGGCACGTCGCATATGAGGCGGTGAGCGGGAAGGCCGAAGTTACGCTGTAGCGCAGACAGGCGAGCAGCAGCAGGATGTGAACGCCGGAAGCGCGAACAGACGGCCCGCACTTTATGCAGCAGCTCTGACATGTCGGGGTAGTTGTGAATGAACTTCTGCACCACCAAATTCAGCACATGCGCCAAGCAAGGGATGTGCGTCAAATTGGCTAGTCCCAGAGCTGCAACGAGATTTCGCCCATTATCACACACCACCAGGCCGGGCTTGAGGCTCACCGGCAGCAACCACTCGTCGGTCTGTTGTTCTATACCCCGCCACAACTCCTGTGCGGTGTGGGGCCTGTCCCCCAAACATATGAGTTTCAGAATGGCCTGCTGACGTTTACCCCGGGCTGTGCTGAAGTTGGTGGTGAAGGTGTGTGGCTGACTGGATGAGCAGGTGGAAGAAGAGGAGGAGGAAGCCGAGAAGGAGGAGGTGGCAACAGGAGGCAAAGAATGTTGCCCTGCGATCCTTGGCGGCGGAAGGACGTGCGCCAAACAGCTCTCCGCCTGGGGCCCAGCTGCCACTACATTTACCCAGTGTGCAGTTAGGGAGATATAGCGTCCCTGGCCGTGCTTACTGGTCCACGTATCTGTGGTTAGGTGGACCTTGCCACAGATGGCGTTGCGCAGTGCACACTTGATTTTATCGGATACTTGGTTGTGCAGGGAAGGCACGGCTCTCTTGGAGAAGTAGTGCCGGCTGGGAACAACATACTGTGGGACAGCAAGCGACATGAGCTGTTTGAAGCTGTCTGTGTCCACCAGCCTAAATGACAGCATTTCATAGGCCAGTAGTTTAGAAATGCTGGCATTCAGGGCCAGGGATCGAGGGTGGCTAGGTGGGAATTTACGCTTTCTATCAAATGTTTGTGAGATGGAGAGCTGAACGCTGGCGTGTGACATGGTTGAGACGCTTGGTGACGGAGGTGGTGGTGGTGGTGTTGGTGGTACATCCCCTGTTTGCTGGGCGGCAGGTGCCAACGTTCCTCCAGAGGCGGAGGAAGAGGCCGAGGCGGCAGCAGCAGAATAGGCCGAGGCGGCAGCAGCAGAAGAGGTAGCAGGGGGAGCCTGAGTGACTTCCTTGGTTTTAAGGTGTTTACTCCACTGCAGTTCATGCTTTGCATGCAGGTGCCTGGTCATGCAGGTTGTGCTCAGGTTCAGAACGTTAATGCCTCGCTTCAGGCTCTGATGGCACAGCGTGCAAACCACTCGGGTCTTGTCGTCAGCACATTGTTTGAAGAAGTGCCATGCCAGGGAACTCCTTGAAGCTGCCTTTGGGGTGCTCGGTCCCAGATGGCGGCGGTCAGTAGCAGGCGGAGTCTCTTGGCGGCGGGTGTTCTGCTTTTGCCCACTGCTCCCTCTTTGCTACGCTGTTGGCTCGGTCTCACCACTGCCTCTTCCTCCGAACTGTGAAAGTCAGTGGCACGACCTTCATTCCATGTGGGGTCTAGGACCTCATCGTCCCCTGCATCGTCTTCCACCCAGTCTTGATCCCTGACCTCCTGTTCAGTCTGCACACTGCAGAAAGACGCAGCAGTTGGCACCTGTGTTTCGTCATCATCAGAGACATGCTGAGGTGGTATTCCCATGTCCTCATCATCAGGAAACATAAGTGGTTGTGCGTCAGTGCATTCTATGTCTTTCACCGCTGGGGAAGGGCTAGGTGGATGCCCTTGGGAAACCCTGCCAGCGGAGTCTTCAAACAGCATAAGAGACTGCTGCATAACTTGAGGCTGAGACAGTTTCCCTGGTATGCATGGGGGTGATGTGACAGACTGATGGGGTTGGTTTTCAGGCGCCATCTGTGCGCTTTCTGCAGAAGACTGGGTGGGAGATAATGTGAACGTGCTGGATCCACTGTCGGCCACCCAATTGACTAATGCCTGTACCTGCTCAGGCCTTACCATCCTTAGAACGGCATTGGGCCCCACCATATATCGCTGTAAATTCTGGCGGCTACTGGGACCTGAGGTAGTTGGTACACTAGGACGTGTGGATGTGGCAGAACGGCCACGTCCTCTCCCAGCACCAGAGGGTCCACTAACACCACCACGACCATGTCCACGTCCGCGTCCCTTACTAGATGTTTTTCTCATTGTTATGGTTCACCACAACAACAAATATATTATTTGGCCCAATGTATTGTATTCAAATTCAGCGGGATATAAATTTGAGGCCTAGTATTTAGGCGCTGGGTCACCGGTATGGATTTAGTGACAGAATTAGACTTGGAAATGCACAGAAGCGTGTGTGTGAAGTTATTCTGAATGACCCTATGTGCACCTTCAATATGATCTACCCTTTTAGGGATAGATTTCAAATAGCTCTGATATAGCAGAAACGACTAAATTATGAAATTGCTAAATTGGGAATTGTATTTCAACCCAGAACAAAAAATGTGCTTTGACGGACACTAAATAACTTTCCAGCCACAACAGGACAGCGGTAACGAGAGATTTAGCGGGATATAAATTTGAGGCCTAGTATTTAGGCGCTGGGTGACAGGTATGGGTTTAGTGACAGAATTAGATTTGGAAATGCACAGTAGCGGGTGTGTGAAGTTATTCTGAATGACCCTATGTGCACCTTGAATATTATATACCCTTTTAGGGATAGATTTCAAATAGCTCTGATATAGCAGAAACCACTAAATTATGAAATTGCTAAATTGGGAATTGTATTTCAACCCAGAACAAGAAATGTGCTTGAACGGACACTAAATAACTCGCCCAGCTACAGCACTAGGGACAGATTTAGCGGGATATAAATTTGAGGCCTAGTATTTAGGCGCTGGGTGACAGGTATGGGTTTAGTGCCAGAATTAGACTTGGAAATACACAGTAGCGGGTGTGTGTGAAGTTATTCTGAATGACCCAATGTGCACCTTGAATATTATATACCCTTTTAGGGATAGATTTCAAATAGCTCTGATATAGCAGAAACCACTAAATTATGAAATTGCTAAATTGGGAATTGTATTTCAACCCAGAACAAGAAATGTGCTTGAACGGACACTAAATAACTCGCCCAGCTACAGCACTAAGGACAGATTTAGCGGGATATAAATTTGAGGCCTAGTATTTAGGCGCTGGGTGACAGGTATGGGTTTAGTGCCAGAATTAGACTTGGAAATACACAGTAGCGGGTGTGTGTGAAGTTATTCTGAATGACCCAATGTGCACCTTGAATATTATATACCCTTTTAGGGATAGATTTCAAATAGCTCTGATATAGCAGAAACCACTAAATTATGAAATTGCTAAATTGGGAATTGTATTTCAACCCAGAACAAGAAATGTGCTTGAACGGACACTAAATAACTCGCCCAGCTACAGCACTAGGACAGATTTAGCGGGATATAAATTTGAGGCCTAGTATTTAGGCGCTGGGTGACAGGTATGGGTTTAGTGCCAGAATTAGACTTGGAAATACACAGTAGCGGTGTGTGTGAAGTTATTCTGAATGACCCAATGTGCACCTTGAATATTATATACCCTTTTAGGGATAGATTTCAAATAGCTCTGATATAGCAGAAACCACTAAATTATGAAATTGCTAAATTGGGAATTGTATTTCAACCCAGAACAAGAAATGTGCTTGAACGGACACTAAATAACTCGCCCAGCTACAGCACTAAGGACAGATTTAGCGGGATATAAATTTGAGGCCTAGTATTTAGGCGCTGGGTGACAGGTATGGGTTTAGTGCCAGAATTAGACTTGGAAATACACAGTAGCGGGTGTGTGTGAAGTTATTCTGAATGACCCAATGTGCACCTTGAATATTATATACCCTTTTAGGGATAGATTTCAAATAGCTCTGATATAGCAGAAACCACTAAATTATGAAATTGCTAAATTGGGAATTGTATTTCAACCCAGAACAAGAAATGTGCTTGAACGGACACTAAATAACTCGCCCAGCTACAGCACTAAGGACAGATTTAGCGGGATATAAATTTGAGGCCTAGTATTTAGGCGCTGGGTGACAGGTAGGGGTTTAGTGCCAGAATTAGACTTGGAAATACACAGTAGCGGGTGTGTGTGAAGTTATTCTGAATGACCCAATGTGCACCTTGAATATTATATACCCTTTTAGGGATAGATTTCAAATAGCTCTGATATAGCAGAAACCACTAAATTATGAAATTGCTAAATTGGGAATTGTATTTCAACCCAGAACAAGAAATGTGCTTGAACGGACACTAAATAACTCGCCCAGCTACAGCACTAAGGACAGATTTAGCGGGATATAAATTTGAGGCCTAGTATTTAGGCGCTGGGTGACAGGTATGGGTTTAGTGCCAGAATTAGACTTGGAAATACACAGTAGCGGGTGTGTGTGAAGTTATTCTGAATGACCCAATGTGCACCTTGAATATTATATACCCTTTTAGGGATAGATTTCAAATAGCTCTGATATAGCAGAAACCACTAAATTATGAAATTGCTAAATTGGGAATTGTATTTCAACCCAGAACAACAAATGTGCTTGAACGGACACTAAATAACTCGCCCAGCTACAGCACTAAGGACAGATTTAGCGGGATATAAATTTGAGGCCTAGTATTTAGGCGCTGGGTGACAGGTATGGGTTTAGTGCCAGAATTAGACTTGGAAATACACAGTAGCGGGTGTGTGTGAAGTTATTCTGAATGACCCTATGTGCACCTTGAATATTATACCCTTTTAGGGATAGATTTCAAATAGCTCTGATATAGCAGAAACCACTAAATTATGAAATTGCTAAATTGGGAATTGTATTACAACCCAGAACAAGAAATCAGCTTGAACGGACACTAAATAACTCGCCCAGCTACAGCACTAGGGACAGATTTAGCGGGATATAAATTTGAGGCCTAGTATTTAGGCGCTGGGTGACAGGTATGGGTTTAGTGCCAGAATTAGACTTGGAAATACACAGTAGCGGGTGTGTGTGAAGTTATTCTGAATGACCCAATGTGCACCTTGAATTATATTACCCTTTTAGGGATAGATTTCAAATAGCTCTGATATAGCAGAAACCACTAAATTATGAAATTGCTAAATTGGGAATTGTATTTCAACCCAGAACAAGAAATGTGCTTGAACGGACACTAAATAACTCGCCCAGCTACAGCACTAAGGACAGATTTAGCGGGATATAAATTTGAGGCCTAGTATTTAGGCGCTGGGTGACAGGTATGGGTTTAGTGCCAGAATTAGACTTGGAAATACACAGTAGCGGGTGTGTGTGAAGTTATTCTGAATGACCCAATGTGCACCTTGAATATTATATACCCTTTTAGGGATAGATTTCAAATAGCTCTGATATAGCAGAAACCACTAAATTATGAAATTGCTAAATTGGGAATTGTATTTCAACCCAGAACAAGAAATGTGCTTGAACGGACACTAAATAACTCGCCCAGCTACAGCACTAAGGACAGATTTAGCGGGATATAAATTTGAGGCCTAGTATTTAGGCGCTGGGTGACAGGTATGGGTTTAGTGCCAGAATTAGACTTGGAAATACACAGTAGCGGGTGTGTGTGAAGTTATTCTGAATGACCCAATGTGCACCTTGAATATTATATACCCTTTTAGGGATAGATTTCAAATAGCTCTGATATAGCAGAAACCACTAAATTATGAAATTGCTAAATTGGGAATTGTATTTCAACCCAGAACAAGAAAT